>NW_010246600.1:174945-207284 GCF_000690775.1 Eurypyga helias
GGACCTCAATGTCTTTCTTGTAGTGGGGGGCCCAAAACTGAACACAGTACTCGAGGTGCGGCCTCACCAGTGCCGAGTACAGGGGGAGAATCACATCCCTGGACCTGCTGGCCACGCTGTTTTTGATACAAGCCAAGATGCTGTTGGCCTTCTTGGCCGCCTGGGCACACTGCTGGTGTATATGCTTATGTATAGCTTCTTGTGCTGGTTATAGTGGGGACAGGGTTAATCTCAGTTCTCTCTTTTTTATTTGCACCTTCCCATGAAGGTGGATTCCTTCTGGTCTCTACTTACTGGTGGCCAAGATGCCTTTATTCTTTAGGAGAAAGGCATATTCCAGACTATTTGAAAGTGTTGACCTTCCAAGCCTTAAACTTACAGGAGGGGAGAACCTAACCTTCAGAAATATCTCTGCCAGTGGTTCTGCTTTGGCCTTGGTTGGGCTTCAGAAACCACATATGCTAGGTCAGATCGTGCGATTCTACTTTATCGGTAGTGAAGATCTCATGTGCCAGTTTGCAAGTGCTTTAGAGGGTGTTCCTATGCCATGAAAATCTTACACTTTTTCTTGGTTTTTTTTAGGCCATTAACCCCAGACTCCAGGTGTCTGTTAAATCTGCTGGAAAAGAATTCTAGGAAAAGATGGTAATTGCTGTCTTCTGTGGCTTTATTCCAGCAGACCTCTAGGGTCCAAAGAGGTTAGCTATGTTGCTTTTATAGTAGCAAATCCACTGTGAGTAACACAACCTTTACCCATAGTGCCAAGTAGTTGGAAGCAGTCTATGGAACATCTTGTCAATGGCCATTCCTTTGGGAATCTCTCGGTTGTCACGATTGCTGGAATGTGACACCAACTCAGGCCCTTCATCACTGACACTGTGAATGTCCTCAACCCTTCTGGCATCTACTGCCAGCACCAGCTGTCTGAAGTTGAGGTGTTAGGAGCACATTTCCCTCATTAGCCCAGAGTTCCAAACCAAGATTTCAGTTCTAGCAGAAGTTTCTTTGTTTCTTTTGTTTGAATAAAATGTGCATTTTATGTGAGGCAGTAAAGGCAAATAACCATGGGTGGGCAGAAAGTCTGTTGGAAGCTGGAGAGACCTTATTCTTCAGCAGAGACAATGCTTTTCTGGGTTGCTTGTGGGTCTTTTGATAGACCTCAGAGAGTTAGAACACAAGAAAAGGAGTCCTCAGCCTTTAGTGATAACTGGCTAGTATTCGTTCCTAGAAATGTGTGGAGAGTCTCGGGATGAATAGTCATACTCCTACTCAGTGTTGGCTTGCTCTGCTTCTGTGGCTGTTTTGTTATCATTCCCTATGGACATGGCAGACCCTGGGGGTTACTGAAAAGACTAGTGTGCCTTTTAATATCTGATTGAGTTACTATGGTTTTTTGGATATGTTTGGCCATGGAATCTGCCTAAAAAATGAGCGATATCCTCTGTTTCTTGCAGATGAACTTACGGATCCTGGTCCTCAAATTTCTGAAAGCGTTGATCAGATTGTTTGCACTTGTTAAGGACTTTTCTTCTCCATGGGACTTGACACTGGTGCTGATGATACTCACTAACATCCTTCATGTAAACCTGCAGCAACTTCCTCACTGATATAACTGACAAAAATTTTTTTATTGTTTATTATTGAATATTGCCTACTCGTGGAGAGTAAGAGGAGTCTTTTTCTCTGTATCATAGCCATTCTTCATGGGATGTTTCTTTCAAGAGCCATCTTTATTTCTGGCCTAGAATTCCATACCCATCAGAAAATTAAATTTCGTCTAATCTTCATGTCTTTCCTCCATATTCTGAACATCAGTAAATAAAACTCTAACTTATTTCTTATTTGTCTTCTATTTTTCTGATTCCTGACAGGATCAGAAATTCCAGATGCTTACTGAGGCTGTTTCTGTCAACAGGTGAATGATCTGGGGATATATCCATCTCTGTGTGCAGACTATTGATGTAGATAAGGGCCTGTCATGGCCTGTTATGAGACTACAGTCAAGGCTGCATCCGTGATTGGAGTGAACGCTACTAGTTCATCAGCTAAGCAGGTGGTAAAGCTAAGAAATTTCACTTTTCCTGTCATCTGCCAAGCATTCATATGGAGCTCTTTTCATTTTCATGACACCCTGGACCATCCTGGCAGCATCGGGAATAGTGAACTCGGCAGTGTTCTTACAATCTTTATTGGTATGAAGAACTTTAATTATTTCTCTGTGGAAAATATTTAGCTTTTCTTTGTGCTCACTGTGCTGATTTTGGCTGGGATAGAGTTAATTTACTTCACATTAACTACTATGGGGCTACATTTTGGAATTGTGCTGAAAAAGTGTTTATAATATAGAGATGTTTTCATTACTGCTGAGCCATGATCACACATAGTCAAGGCCTTTTCTCCTCCTCACGCTGTCCCCGCACCACCCCAGTCAGTAGGCTGGAGGTGCACGAGAAGCTGGGAGGTGACACAGCCGAGATAACTGACCCCAACTAACCAAAGGGATATTACATACCATATGTCATGCTCAGCATATAAAGCTGGGGGAAGAAGGAGGGAGGGAGGGGACATTTGGAGTTATGTTGCTTGTCTTTGCAAGTAACCATTACAAGTCATGGAGCCCTGCTTTCCTGGAGGGCCCAAGGAAAAATCCACACTGGAGAAGGTACACCTCGAAGCCACTGTGGCTGTGGGTAAGTCCATGCTGCAGCAGGCACCTCTTGAAGCATCAGTACATGAGGTCATGCTGAAGCACCTCAAAGCATGTGGCCATGGATAAGTCCGTGAAAGAGCAGGTAGCCCCCACCCCGGGAGAGACTGCAGCCGTTGGTAAGGCCATGTTGGAATAGGTTCATTTCTCAAGGGGCTGTGGCTGTGGATAAGTCTGTGCTGGAGCAAGCACACCCCTGGTGGGATTGTGGCCCAAGGAAAAATCCACACTGGAGAAGGTACACCTCGAAGCCACTGTGGCTGTGGGTAAGTCCATGCTGCAGCAGGCACCTCTTGAAGCATCAGTACATGAGGTCATGCTGAAGCACCTCAAAGCATGTGGCCATGGATAAGTCCGTGAAAGAGCAGGTAGCCCCCACCCCGGGAGAGACTGCAGCCGTTGGTAAGGCCATGTTGGAATAGGTTCATTTCTCAAGGGGCTGTGGCTGTGGTTAAGTCTGTGCTGGAGCAAGCACACCCCTGGAGAGACTGTGGCTCATAGATAAGGCTTCACTTGGAGCAGGTACACCCCAAGGGACTGCACTCTGTGGATAAGTCCAAACCAGAGTGTGGTCTAGGGAAGGGGCTCATTGCAATGTTAAACCTGATGGTCTGGTCCAAAAGAACCAGGAGTGGAGGTTGTAATGGAAATACTTTTGAGTTGTTGTAACACATGAGTTGACTTGCATATTATGGGAATTACTACAGCAAGAACCACCTGAACAAATGGAGGACAAGTCTTACAAAAAGCAGTGCATGTTCAGCTAATGGCCTGATCTGAGCTGTCTCTGGTCCCCAGTGACTGCATACAACACACCACCTCTCATGGCCTGAGTAACCACCATAACAGATGGAGCCCAAAGTCATAGACTAAATGGATTCAGTGGACATTTCTGGACATTTAACAGATATTTTATAGGGGTGGTCCATAGACTAAGGGAATATCTTACTCTATGGACTAAGGGAAAGGATTGGAAGGAGTGGGTGTGGCTAATGAGGTTGTATTGGGTAGTGTGATTCCTGAGCATGAAGCAAATAGTATGGAATAAGGGGTGAAGAATGAGCTAGTTTTGGGTCAGCCCATGTGTTTCTCACTTGTACTCTTCCTGTTCTCTCCCTCATCCCACCAGAGAGAGAATGAGTGAGCAGCTGTGTGGTGCTCAGTTGCCTGATGGAGTTAAAAGATGACACTCATGTTGTGTCAATATGCATGTGGCCAATCACTGTAAAATGGAAGAACAGTTTATTTAAAAGTAAGAAAGTTTCTTCAAAATATGCATATAGATTTCTTACATTTTCTCCTCACAGTGGACATCAAGAAAGAGAGACTATAATTTTTGTCATCTAGAGACAGGAATGCAAAGGAAACTACTGTAGAAGGAAAACTACATGGTCAGGAAGCACGTATTTCCCCTGCCTTATTCTGTGGCATGAACGTAGTTGTGCACTACATATATGAAAATAATCTCCATTTGCTGGTAAATTGTCTCTCTTTCCAAAATCTGCACAAGAAAAATGCTAATAGAACTGAGCATTAGCACATTGAATGGGCCATCATATTGCTTTTGGGAGAGCATTAGCCAGGGATGCCAAGCTCTATTTCTTACTTTGAAAGTCTACCACATGAATAAATATTGCCAATCATCACTGTTTGTCATTAGCAAGTAACCAGTTGCAACTACTGGGATCTAGAGGCTTTTTTTTTTTTTTTTTCCCCCTGAACATGTCTTTTATGCTGACATTTGCTTAATTGGTGGCAATAAGGCAGCTATGCTTGCCACTGGGGTGAGAAAACTCTGACACCTGCTCCATCCTGGATATAAGTGTTCTATAAAGATCCTATCTATCAACTGGTGCCCAGGAGATTAGGATTTGACCCTCAGTGTGAGGGAGTTATTGTGGCCTGCTCATGTTAATTGCCGTGTTGCTGCTGCCTTCTAATACCCTTAGGAGAAAGAAATTTGTTTCACTTTACTCTTGTTGTATGGTTGGTGTGTGTATGTGATGCTTTTCTGTGCTATGTTTAGAAGTTTAAGTTCAGGACTTGGAATTTCTCAGATAAATTCCAAGTTACTCAGGACCTCCCAGAATCTGTCCCTCAGTAGGAACAGAAAAGGGAAGCCATTGCAATGGTTGGAGGGCAGAGTTATACAAAAGGTTACTAAACACTATTGCTTGTGCTTGATGACTTCCAACTGCCCTGCCACCCACCTTCTTGTTGAGCCAGAAGCAAATTTGAAAAAGAAACCACTGTGCATCACTTCCCTAGCAGAACATGTTGCAGACAAAAGGAATCGAAACCACAAGTAGAGAATTGGATTTCCCCTGCTTTCTCCAAAATAAATATTTGTTTGCGAGAAAAGCAGCCGGAAGAATGAGACATGTACCCCTGACACTAAAGACTTTGTGCTTGTGCCAGCTGTAATAGAGATATGAGAGTCCATCAAGTGCTATCTAAGGTCAGGCTGAGCTCCACCACCCTAACTTTTGAAGTAATGTCTAGCTACTTGCATAAAGCAGAGAGAGAAGGAAGGCCCAGGGAATCCAGCAGGGATCTGTAGCATGTGAAAAGCAAAATAAGCAGTGGGGCTGCCCCTTGGATCTGCTCCCTGCACTGGTCCTTCCAAACAGCAGCACCATTTCCTCTGAAGACATTGTGGAGAAGACGAGGACACACCACACACCTCTGGGCAGCGTCATTTGCTAGTTGTCTGCTACAATGAGCTCCAAATGGACAACTACAGTCTAAAAGTATCTGCAACTGAAAGAGGTGTCCAAGCCCAACAGGGAGCTCATAGCCAGTGTCAGAGGAGGAGAGAAGCACCTCCAGGAGATGGATTGCAAAAAGGGGAGGCAATGAAGATGAACTCCCATTGCTCCCTGGAGTATAGGCACTGCATCCACTTCTGGATGCTGATGTTTAAAGGATGCAGGCTTTGCTGAGCAGAGCTCATTCTTTAAAAAATCCTAGTACTACAGATCTGTACTTTATGTAGTAGCTTAGCAGTTAGAAGCATTGACTAGAAAGAGGACAATGTTGGTTACACTCCCCTTCGCCTCAGAGTTTGAGTGGGTTTACACTCTAGTTTTCCCATTTTCTCAAAGGTGGCCCAGAAGAGTATCTTCCTTCTCTGAAGCCTGGGAAGGCAACAGATTGGGAATGAAGGAGACAGCAGAGCACTGTTGCTAGCTAAGGCAGTCAGCTGGGAAAATCTTCTCTGATCCCTTTTCTGCACTCCAGAGAGAGTCCTGCTCAGCAGGCAGGTGAGCATATTCATGGTAACGCTATGAATGAGGCAGATATGTTTGTTCTTTGAAAATCAAATGCCCCATCACTTGATTATTTATTTTCTTTCACCGTCTGCTTCACTTAACTGGGTTCCCTTTTCTTTCAGAGGAGCAATAAAGGAAAAGATGTGACACAGAGACTGCCATTAAAGAGTCAAATTTTACAAGCAGTTACCACACGAGATTATCTGGAGCACCACAATTATGGCCTTTCGCAAGCTTAGGGAAATGTGGTGTCTCATATGGCACCATTTGGTAACACTTACCCAGCAGAGATTTTTATGGTCAGCCCGCACTCTAAATTCATAGCCTTTAGCTTCAAATTTTTTTGCTCTTGTCCACTGTTCCAGTCCTCATTTTCAGCTGTTACCTGGCATGAATTTGCACAGAAGAGCCACCCCTGTCATCAGAAAGCCAGAAAAATCCATTCAGATTAGGAGACGGAAGGAGATTTAGAGAGAGAGTCTCTTTTGAATCATGCCTGTGCCTTCACAAAAGCCATATTTTTATTATGCCCTTACATAACCTGCCCTCTGTTTCAAATACAGCTTGAAAAAAAATTCCATCGTACAAGAACATGACCAGCTGAGTAAATACAAAAAACTGTTGAACTTGTGGATAGTACTTACTGAGGCCCTAACTATTTTGATACATGTGCCTGCATAGCAATACATTTTGGAGAGAAATAGTGATATTGAGACACTTGAAAAAAGTTAGTAAAAGCTACAAGTTAACCTGAAAACATATTCCTGGTAACACAGTTAAAGAGGAGGGAGAAGTGCTCAAAGGTAAATTCAGGTCAGTTGGCATCTTCAAAAACAAGATTTAAGATGACTTATAAAAGAAAGTCATATGCAAAGAGGGTACAAGTCACAGAAACATTAAATTTGCTACAGTGTCATGAGAGGGGAAAGGAGGAAAAAAATGACAAAAAGAACCCAGCAGTAAAATGAATATATTCATGCAGTGTCAGTCTCTCCAGACAAGAAATGGTGCCAAGCAGAACCGCATCAGCGTGTGGCCGTTTCTTGCACTGACACTAAAAACATCTGTTGAGGTACAGTGTTTATACTGTCTGCCAAATAAGAGTTTTTTAATCTTAAAACATATGCTGGAAATAGGAAAAATTGGACAACAACAAAAGAGAAAAAAAAGTGTGGTTGTTGGCCAATAAATTAAAAGTGAGAAATGGGGGAGGATGGATGGGAGAGAATGTTTTCCACATAGTGCATCATAGTTAATTCAGGTCATCTCAGGTCACCAAAGGAAGGGACGCTTATGGAGGAATTCACAGATCATTCTGAGGAGTTAAAACAAACCAAGGGATGTTCATGTCAGAGAATTCATCATTCAAACAGCGGGGTTTGAACAGTTAATCATAAAACTCAGAATTCAGCAAGGGTTCGGGGATATGTCTAATTTAAGACACAAGAACTGATGCTGATGCTGACAGCAATACTCCTATTTTTGCAGGCAGCCATATCTCATATTTTTGCAGAAAAGCATGTAGTTAAGCACCCGCTGAGCCAGGGCTTAATATTGGCTCTACAGAAATGGTACCTCTATGCTACTTGGCTAAACATTTGTTCAAACAAACTTTAGACACATAGAATGAGTAAATTATTTAAAGATTCCCTACCTCCACATTTAATTCTGTGGATAAAGTAACTAGAATATAGAATTCACAAATATTTAGTGAGAATAACTGGCAGATCTGACCAAATAGGTTATTCAACTATTTCTAGGATATTTTTTCAAATAATGTACTTTTCCTTATAATAAAATCTTCTTATAGAGGGCAAGTTATTTTCATTTATGAAATAAAATATATGAGCACAAGGACATTATTTGGTGAAGTTATCTAAGTTATCAGTTTCCTGAATATCATAAACATGTATAAGTAGATTTGAATTCATTCAAATCAGTCTGTCTTTGGTACCATCTCAGGTCTACAGTATGTGGTGGATGTCTAAAGAAAGAAACAGGCAATGAACCTTCTTTAATATAATTTTTCCATTCAATTCATTCCATTCCATGTGAATTGTGCTTTTAGAAGAGAAAATGTGTCTAGGGTAAAATTCAGGCCCTAGAAATCAAAGAGAAAACTCCCACTCCCTTCAAAAGAGTTGAGATTTCACCTCTATTACACTTGAATTTCAAGTACAAAAGATTTATACTTAGTGAACCAGTGGCTGGGATATGGTCAATTGCACATACGTTATCAAAATCTGCATCGCACTGTGTTGCATATCCTTCAAGATTTGATTCAGTTTATTCCTGTTCCATTTATTAAATGTTGTATTTTTGAAAACCACTAGAAATTAACAGTAGTAATTATACACACCATAGCTTACAGCAATTTTTTGTGCTACACTTGTGTCCAGTGGGGCAACTTTAAACTTTGGATTCTGGTATAGTACACCAGCTGGAGACTACTTATTCTGAGATATATAAACATACTGGGCAATATGAAAATTAAATTCTGGAATGAGGAGATAGGACCAAATGGGACATGTTTCCAAAGGGCAGCACTCAGAGCTACTTAATTTTTTGCTTTGTCTGGGTTTTAATTATTTTAATGAGTTCTGTAGATTCATTGAATAGGTAGCTGAGTTTTCTTGGCTATTTCTGTTCGTCTCAAAACTAGAGACCTTATGTGCCCACATAACAGTATGTCCAAATGTTTTTGTTTCTTCCTGAGTCCTAAGAGAACATTTTTGTATGATCAGCAAAAGGCAAAAGCCAGTCTAAGCCTTTGGATATGTCTCTCTTTTTCATCAATGCACAACTGGAAGAGGCAGAGTTAGCACAGGCATTGGAGAAAAATCTTATTGACTCTTCTGTTAAAATGCTGGTAACAAATAGCAGTTAATTTTTCGTTATTGGTAGACTACAATGTTTTTTAAAAGATTGCTGGCAAATAAAATATACTTGTCTGAATGTTCAAATCACATAATTTCTGTTAAATTCAAGATTGTCCTGGGACTTCACAACTTTTTCATTAGCACCCAATAAGAGACCCTCCAGTGATCTGCAAAGAGCAGCAATATCTATCACGTAGAAATAAACTTACATACTGTGATATCCTTCTTCCAATGAATATTAAGTTTCATGTGACATCCAAACTTTGGCTGCATCTTGGGTGATTCTGAACATGTCCTCACTTTCAGGACTGTGAACTAAGTTTGCAGATTATTTCCACTTCAATTTGCATGCTTATTTCTCAGAGAAAGCTGACTAACCCTTCCTTCCCTGCATAACAGATGTTTGTCTTCCTTAGTGAGAATCTGCACACTGTTCATTGCAATATGGAAGCCTGAGCTGTAAGTGAAATTTTGGTGACTAAGAATCGATTTGTTGACCTCCATCCTCGGAACAATTTCACCCACAGTGAATAAAAAATTAAATATTAATGTGTTAGTATGATTAGGAAATTCATCCACTGTTAATTGCCTGGGATAATTGACCATAATCAATGACTGATTAAGGTCTTTGATCCTTTAAAATGGTAATAAAAAAACTGGTAGCATTTAGGACTTCCAAACTTTAGACAACATAAAGAAAAACAGTTTAAAGTTTCACAAAACTGTTGAATTTTGCAAAACATTTTTCCCCTTAATTTGAACCATCATTTTCTCAAAGAAAATTAAATTAAAAAAACAACAAACATGTTTTTGTAATTAAACAGAATACTGAGCTATGCAAACAATAAAGATCCTTGTTTGAAATTAATTCTTGCCCTGCTTCTGGGATTACCAGGGGAATAAAATTATAACAAAACAAAACAGAAAAACCTGCTACAGCCTAGAATTTGCATTTTAGCAGAAGCAAAAGGAAATTTAGGCTCAATAGTTTTGAGTTCTATTCTGTCTCCAAAAAACATGACTTTAGAGTTTGTTCTAAATTTGACAAAATGAAAAATCTCATCACTCCTGTCATCACAAGCCAAAGTTGTACCTCTGATTTTTTTTTCTTTATGGCTCACTAGTTTACTTTTTCCTCCCATGTACCTAAAAGGCATTTTGAGCTGGTTCTCAGGAATGTGAAAACGAGGACAGCACATTCAGTCAATAGATATTCATTGTCTAAACTTTAGAAGAAAAGGTCCCTCCCAGGGCAGGAAGCCTGTCTGGAGGTGGGAAAGTCCCATAGAAGGAACTGAAGACTTTTAGGTTGACTGTCAGCTTCTTTTATATTTATGTGAAAATTTAAACCTCTCCCCACCCCCCAAAAAAACCCCAAACCAAAACCCCAAAAAATCCAACAAAAAAACTGGAAGGCAACATCTGACCTGTGAAACTGGTTTTAGAAACACAGAAACTGTGTTTTTAGAAACAGGTCAGATTCCTTTGAGGAAACTCTGCTTGTCTCTTTAAATACTGAAAAACTCAAATTGGCTTCAGGAGTTGTCTTGTAGGATATCTTAGTACTAAGCATATCAGTTTTGGGGTCTCAGTCTTCAGAGGGCGCCTGCCTGAGGGTGCCTGCCTGCTTTAGCTACCCATCGGTCCTTCGCTCTGTTGAAATCTTACCATCTGTTTTGTGTTGAGCCACTTGAATAAACTACTGCTCCCCTTATTCTTTGTGTACAGAACTGCCTTTTGGAACAGAATGTTTAGTCAAGCTCCTTGGCCTACAAATTTCTTCTTCTTATCCAGTTGTCCTGCCCCAAGTGCCCCAGTTGTGCTTGGGTTCTCAAGAGTCCAAAGTCAACATTGTAGAGGCACGGGCATGCTGAGTTTGTGGTCGAGGGCACATCCAAATATTGCTACATCCCAGATTTGGTTCAAATACTTGAGTAGCCCATTTATTCTAATTAAATAAATGACAT
This sequence comes from Eurypyga helias, assembly GCF_000690775.1. Taxonomy (NCBI): domain Eukaryota; kingdom Metazoa; phylum Chordata; class Aves; order Eurypygiformes; family Eurypygidae; genus Eurypyga; species Eurypyga helias. The sequence goes on from NW_010246600.1 coordinate 185,771, forward strand.
TTCTGCAAAGGAAAGAAGAATGGGGAGAGAAAAGGAGCAGGGATCAACTGCTGAAGTCTTCCCTGTGTTCAAAAAACATGAGCATTCCTGTAACATTACACTGACTCTGTCACCAGGGACCGAGAGATGCCCAGTTTGAAGTTTCTGCACAGTGCTCCAAGAGTCCCAGGCCACAGAACTATGCCCATGAGTTAATATTGCCAGCATTAAGCAGATTTTCCGGGGAAATTTTTTCAAGTACTTTTTTTTTTTTTTTAAAATCTTGTTTTCTTCAAGTTGAACAGTCCCATTACTTCCCTGAGGACCAGAGGCCAACACGTGGAATAGATATCTATGAATTGTTTTCATCCTACAAGCTAATGACCATGTCAAAATTCCTTCAGTCTCTTCCTTCTCCATGTGGGACTTTTAAAAATATCAATTACTTTGCTATCCAACGTGTCAGCTAAATGTTTTAATGAGCACTTTAACACAGGTATGTAAATATGCTAGGGGTATTAACAGTGCTTAAAAATGTTTCATGCCTAAAATATGAAAATGGTGAACTTATACATTTCTTATAGCAATTATGACAAAAGGACCTATTTTTCAAAATGTTCATTTATCTTGTTACATTTTTAATAGATTGTTCCAGCTTCCATTTCTTCAGCCTGGCATTCAGTAGTATAAAGCCCCAGTGAATGTGTATGGCTATTTCATATCCTTTTAAGATAGGGTATTTTGCTGTATCACTCACTACATAATAAAATAAATGGAGGAAAACTTCGCAGAGCGCGTACTGCCAATTTATCCTAGAATGTCTCGGCTTGTACTGGCGCACGGCCTGACCACTACAGCAACACGGTGTGCTCATGGCCTCACACGGGCCAGCAGCTCCCCAGCTCCTGTACTGCTGTATCACTGACTTGCTGTGTGGCCGTATGCAAATTAACCAACCGTCCCACAGCTTGGTTTTCCTCACTCATATGGATGGCCGTGCTCATCTCCAGCGCTAGAAGACCAAGACTTGTGAAGAATGAATACAACGGCAGCAAGCTACCAAAGCTTTGATCTTGCAGCCGGGTATGGGGCAGGGTGCTGGCAGCCCTGCTGGGGTGTCTGTGTGAGCGGGGTCCAAGGCAGGATGGGCGCTGCGGGATTTACTCCGGGAAACCTCCTGCCAAAGCCAGGTCTGGGTTCTCTGACTCCATTGAGCTGTTCCTGAGTGCTTCATAAGCTAAATGAGCTCCAGTAAAATAACTTTTCATAATACTGAGAATATATAACAAGGTCTAAAAATGCAAGAGAGAAGCACATTGTGGGATTATTTTTAGTTATAAAGTAGCATCAAGAGATCATTTCCACAGATCCTAGCATTTAGTAACACTTTCAAATAGATACTACTTTGAAATCGATTTTATCTATGTTACAGTATTAACAATATTAGGATCCAAAACTTAATCCAATCCCTTTTATTGCTTTTGAGAAGTGCAAACATTCATTTGCCCCATGTTGTATATGACTTGGATCTGCATGTAATAATAAATCAGTTTTTCTAGAAATCTAAGTGACAGCAAATGGAGAACAGAAATAATACGGTCAATTTAACAGAAGTTATTCCAGCAAGGATATAATTTTTGAAGATTTTTATGAGCCTTCGCTCATTTGTGCCTGGATTTTTTTTTTTTTTAAAGATACCTAGAATTTTGCCCATACACTTAATATCAAGGGCATCATTCTAGTTAATGGAGGAGAGTATTTTTCTTTTTTTTTTCTTTTTCTTTTTCTTTTTCTTTTTCTTTTTCTTTTTCTTTTTCTTTTTCTTTTTCTTTTTCTTTTTCTTTTTCTTTTTCTTTTTCTTCTTCTTCTTCTTCTTCTTCTTCTTCTTCTTTTTTTACCTAGGAATTATTATCTCCTGAACGGAAAGAAATTTATAGAATCTATTGTTTACTTTTTCATTAAAAAAAGATAAACTAATAATTCTTTTGCCTTTTCCACCCCAAGAAATTATAAAGTTGCAGCTGAGCATCTGCTACAATCAGTTTTATATTTTAGAAGTTTTTATCTGTAGGGGTGAGTTAATGTTTCCAGGGAGTGTCATTGCAATACTAGTTAAAATGTCTCTCTCCTATAAATATGAGCTCGATTGTTGAAAATGAAGTTTGAATAATAAGGCAGTTAATTAGTTTGGCTCCCAAAGGCACCCAATAATAGCTCCTTCAAAACAATCTCCTCTAAGTGGATGAGATTCTTGGAAATACTATGACATACCTCATAATAGCTTATTGCAAACATAGATCTGGAGACTTGCTCCTGCCAATAACTGGAGATGCTAGAACACAGCAAATTACTCCTTGTACATATCCTTATTGGTTCCTGGAAGGATAATTTCTGCTTGTTTTAATACAAATATTCACCATCAATAGCCATAGGAAATGGGTGTGGAAACACTATTTCTGGAATACGCTTAGGCTTGTATGAAACCAAAGCAGAATGAGAATTAGAATTTGAATTCAGCATTAAAAAATCTAATATAATGTCTTCATTTCAGAATTTAAACAGCCAACTAGCAGAACACTATGATGAGGTGTAAGTAACACCTGTTACCTTAAATGCAATGGTCTTTTTTTTGGTCTTGTTTTTAATCTAATGTAGAAGGAGCCAGAACCTCAAGAATATGTTAATTTATGGAGTCTTTGCTTAAAGGATAGTGCTTAAAAGTATTTGATAAAGAAAATTTGTATCGGGGTTTGTTTGCAAAATTAACACGATTGATGCTTGACTACAGTGCCAGAGTAAAGGGACTTCAGCATCACTAATGGGCAGAGAAGCAAAAAAGAGAAGGAGACATCAGAGAGACCTGAGGTACAGCCAAAAGTAAATATGCATTATTATGGTTCATTGTAATTTAAGTTAATACATGAGAAGCCCAAGAGAGAGCTATATTTGCAATCACATCCAGTGCATTTGTTCTTCTGGGAGCAGGATGAGAACTTATGTACTGGTATCATCCCGTTCTTGTAACTGTTAACTCAAATGGCTGTAGCATGAACACCAAAATTTCTAAAGAAACCCAATCCTGCATTTATGTGTTCTATGAAGGAATGTAAAATATCAGTACTGTCTGTTAAAAACACTAAGTATCATCACAGATTATTCTATTTTTTAATGTGGAACCTGGGAAAATTCAAAGGGGAATCTAACACTGGATGTGCAAAGGACACACACAAATTCCTAACCTCTTTGGCACATCTGCAACTTTAAAATGTATAATGCAGTTTTTGGAATGTTTTTATGAAAAATATAAAATGTGTATTCTTAAATGTCAAGCAGCATATAAGCTAATTTATAAAACAACGTGGTTTCATTTTGCTCTGAAACAGTCTTCAGTTCCTTTGTGTCTAGGAGAAGAATTAGACCCATCTGTTTTTACCAGTAGAAGGAAGACAAATGGAGCAGTTTTTCAGCAACTGAAAGCCATCTCAAGATACACAGATCAACTTAGACTAGAACTAAAACAACAGCAATATCAACAACACCACCACAGTATTCCAGTCCTTTGACTGGTACTTATCTGACCAACAATGGCCAAAAGCCATCTATCACTGCTTAAAGTACATGATGATAAAACCAGAGTCTGGAAAATATCATTACTTGATCTATTTGGTCAACTTTCAAATATTCCTTTCAGAAGATTTGCCAGGCAAACAACATAGTATAAAATTTAGTTTTATTTAATTTGTGTTTTATTGCTTTTGAATTTAACTTTCCAAAAAAGACATGATTAAAGAGCTACAGCTGAGCAAAGGTACAAAGCTTCTGTTGTACAAAGCCAACTGAGTCTGAGTCTGTAGATTATGGATTTGTAGGTGCATTTTAGTCCAGAAAACTGTGCTGCAGGGTTGTTTAGTGGGTTTAGACCTGTGTCTGAAACAAGCTGGCTAGGGTGAATGCAATAGTTTACCTGACCTCCTTCTTTGTTATGGCTGCTGTTGGTTGTGTCAAGGCCAAAATATTGGTACATCTGGTCAGGGAGACCATCCATTCCTTATTTCAAAAGGATATCACATTATTAATTCTTTAGTTGCCAGAATAAAAGAAAGGCTGTCAACAAACCAGTGCTTTGCAGAGACACTAAATAACAAAACTTTTAATTGAGCTTTGTTTTCAATGTAGAATTCAACAAAAAAATCCAATCTTTTAGTAAAATTTATCCACAAAGCTACTTCCCTCAAAAAATGGCATCTTTTGGATTGTCGGAAGATTTTGCTGTCTTGCAAATCTGAAATAGGAAATCATCCCTTTGGATTTATTTTAGATTTCCTCTGTTTAAAAAAAAGAAGTTTATTAACCCAGTTCTTTAATTTTATATGTAAGACTCAGGTAGAGAGCATGAAAGAGCATTCCTGGACACATTTTGTTAATGGCTCTGTAAACAGCAAATGTTTGCTACCTATGAATGCTGCGTGTTTGTTGCAGAGTTTCGATGAGTAGCATGCAGGATTGGGCTGTGCAACATGCCAGCACTTTCTGAGCTGCCGGTGAGGCTGCAGAAGAGGAAGCTTTCCAGCTGAGTGGGAGGTACTGCAAAGAGGTTTTCTCTGTGCTTTAGGCAGGACAGAGGGAGGCTTTGAAGCAGAAGGAAATCAAAAGATCTGTCTCAAAAAATTGGAATGGAAACCCACCCGCTCCAACATGGAGGATGATGCTTGAAGACTATGTTTCTTTTGTATTTGGTGAAAGCAAGGAAAAGAACCAAGGACTGGTAGTGATTAATAAAAATATGACAGCATATTCTTCTCAAGAGGAGGTTTGATGAGTGAGTGAATCTAAAGCTCTATACTAAAGGTGCATTCATTTTCCCCAAGTCCTGACCGAAAAGCATATGTAAGTGAGTTCAAGCAGCATCAATTTGTATTTTTGCAGTACCTTTAAAATCAAAGGTTCCCAAGATTCTTTAACAATTTGCATGACAAAGTTTTCATACGCTGTTAAAATGCAAAAGAATAAGTGGGAAATTTGCAAAACAGCTGCAGTGTTTCTGAAGGAACTGCAGCTAAGATGTGCCTAGGCTTCAGTTGTTTAAAGATTGCTTTTACTGGATAAACAGTGTGCGCTTATAGGCAAATATCTTCGAGCATTATCCCAACCCACATGACATATAGCATAGACAAATTATTTAGAATAAGTAAAAGCTGACTCATTAATATAAATTTCTGTATTTTATTTGCTCATGAAATTATTTTTTAAATACCAGGAAAGAAGGCAATAATTGTCACATTTACTGTAGCTAAAGGAAAAAAAAAAAAATCACTCATGATGAAATTGTAATTCCAGCATAGGAAAAAAGAATTTTTTTTAAGCAAGTATAGAAAAATATATGAAGACTCTTTTGAAAGTAAAAACCAGTACATACTATCATTTCAGGAAAGCAAATTGAAACAGTTCTGTTTTCTGAAGTTCTCTCATAGAAAAATAATACATCTTTGTAAGAGAAAAGCTGTGTGTAGTCAACAATGCAAGAACTTTTTTCCAACGTAAAGACAATGACTAAGTTGAAAAGGCATGTTTTGCTCTGTGCTCACTAATGCCTCAACCCGCATAAATATAAAAATATGCCAGTGATTGTTTGTTATTACACAGTTGAAAGAGGAAGAATTAGTTGTCTGGATAATAATACTCAAGATGAGAAAGAAACTGTAGCAGGAAGATGATAATATAAAAAGTGTGCTTCAGTCAATGGTTAGAACTTTGACAACAAGCATCAGCTTCTGCTTAGGAGTAGAATAATGGATCAGTGAGAGACTGAAACCTCAAAAAAGGTTGAACACAATTTGTCTGTATGAGGGACTGTTCATAGAACAGATAGGTAGCACATTTGGATCCTTCTAGAATATTATACCATAAATATTTAAATTTTCTCCTTTCTTGTTGTGTTTCAATTACTAAAACATTCTGGAGTTCGTCGTCTCCCTTCTTACCTCAATGCTGTAAGCAAAGAATGTTCTCCTTCTGTAGAGACATGCAAGAAGATATTTTATATTGATTCTAATGTGGCTGAGCTACAGGTTAAAATTAATGTAAGCCATGCACAACAAAAAGTTTAATGAATTGATTTAAAACAATTATGTATGGAAATTATACAGACCAATAAGCATAATTTCAAAAGTAAATTTGAGTGTCTAATAATGTAATTGCATGCTTGAGTGTTTAATTGCATGCTTGAGGATGTTTGAAACAAATGGTAGAAAAAAAATTATGTGCTAACCAAACCAGTGCATCCTCTAAAGCGTTGCCTTCCATTTTTAACATGGTTGCTCTGCACTCCGGTTCTAGGAACGCAGCCATGCTGTTTCAGTGACACTTCATAGTCAGAAGGGACTTGTGCTCAAACGTATCCTTTCCAAGACTGGGCCTTTATTTCCTGATTGTAACAAAAGAATAAAGACATGAAAAATGCACTGTTAGTGAAACAGCAGCATTGAGGATGGATACACAGAATTGATTAAAGCCTCCACAGATGCATTTAGAGTTTGTTAATTGTTCAGAAAGCAAAGATATTTAATGCAGAACAATGGTTAATAAGACACTGTGGGCATTAGAAATATCAAATCAGCTCTGAGGGTAGCCCAGCAGAACACCATGTGCCTGTATAACTATCTCCAATGTGTCTTCCAGCAAGTTGATTCAGAAGCAACTTCTGAACTGTCGAACAGCATGAAAATGGACCAAAGGAAGTTGCAGAATGAAAAAGAAATAGAGGTAGCTCCCAAGTAGTAGTAGCTATGAATCACCTTTGATTGACACCATTGCCTTTAGCAAGGAATCTAAGATTCTGTTAATTTCTTTTAATGAGCTGAAATATTTGAAAATATGCTTTGGGAAACCACGAGGATACAGTAACTAATTCTGGGGAATAGTACACTGACTCATGTCCCACTGAAGTCAATGGAAAAAACCGTAATTGCTTTCAACAGGTTAGACCAACATCATGCCTAAACCAAACAAAAGCTTTGACAGATTTTCATGGATTGTGAGATAAAAATATCCCAAGTGTACTTGGTTTGGTCTTTGGACTTCTTTGTATGTGACAGAGGTCTTTTTGGCTTTAAAATACCAGGGACAGATCCTTATATTTAACCTGGAACAGCTTACGCTACTTGTTGTAAATGCCCCTCTTCCCTCCCCTGCATGTTGGCCAACATTTGGTGACACTGTAAATTATCTGTGGAGAAAAGTGGCATGCCCTGACAGTATCCCACGCTCATCGAGTACACAAAGCTCCAGTGAAACCTCCTTTTGTGTTTGTTCTCAGAATTAAAAAAAATACTAATCAAAATTATCTTCTCTAATAATAAAAGAAGCCATCATCTGGCTAAAAATAAACACTGGAAACAAAACATAAAAGCTGCAAGCTTTAATTAGAAACACAGAACATTGAACATGTCTGATTCAAGCATTTGGCTTCAGTTCCTGCCTTGAAAACAGCAAAGCAGATCTTGGCTAAATGCTGGGTTTGATCTGGGCAGGCATCAGGAGCACCCAGGCTCCTCAGTGCTGCTCAGCCCCGAGCTCGGGGCAGCCCTGGGGAGCCCTTTGCCCAGTGTCCCCTCACCCACACGCAGGAGGGCAAAGCTGCTTCTTTGGTTGATCTACCCCAGATACTGCACTGAGCTCCCAATTTCCTCCATTGGCTGGACGGGCAGCCTAGAAGATTTGCCTAGTCTTGAGTTGGCTCTTTTAGATGCTTTTGAAGGGAGGAGAGTGGCTCTCATCCGTTCTTCAGCTAGATTTTCGTGTGCTGAATGAAAAGAAGTGGGGCAAAAAGCTGCTGTAGTTAGTAGGAAGCTACTGTCCTTCTAAATTAGAATTGCAGGAATTTTTATTCTCTCAACAGTTGTTGCAGGGCACTATCTAAAATGCTGATGTCGTGATAAAGTTCATAACTGCCTGTTCTAGGAGGGTTCATAACTGCCTGTATTTCATTGCACTAGTGCATAAGAAGTCATAGAGAAACACTGCTTCCAAGATGGGAATTTTATGGTGCTGGGACTGCCTCATGCTCCTATGTGTAGTGCCAAATACAATGAGAAACTGATCGCTGAATAGAGGGTCTACTAAGGCACTACCATAATACAAATAAATAATAATTGTAAAATTATCCTTCCCTTGGCATATCTTTTTTTTTTTTTTTTTAATCTTTATCATGGGCAGCTAGTTATGCTGTGAAAGAAAGAAATATAGGTAGTATAATATGGCTACTTAAAATGATAAAACTCTGTATTAGTTTTGTTTTCTAAGTTTCTCAGGTGTCTCAAGAATGAATCTGAGGGTTTTTTTTTTCATTATGGCCTTGATCTGCCAAGCATTTTAGAGGCAGTAGTCTAATGCTTAATTGTTGTTAGGATTGGAATCTAAATAACTTCTTTGAAGTATCTTGTGTCTCCTATACACACATACAAGTGTAGTACATGGAATTGATAAGCGTGCACCTTTTGTGTAACCTTGGAAACACTAGCCTTTTCATAGAACTCCACTGAACTAGTAAAGCGGGATAGAGTTATCTTCCAAAGTACTTAGGAACAATTGTGTATTATAAGACTTTTATGTAGCCACATAATGGTTGACATCTGCTGCCACTCAAAGCATTATGTTATGAAATTTTATTTTATAATTGTGACTTCTTTTTACCATTCTGATTAACTCTTATATCTGTCAGGTATGTTTTGTACTGCAACATGGTGGTCTAGAGAAGAGATGTTTTAAAATAAACATAGGGGCCAGCTGTTTGCCGGTGACCTAGTAAAGCACAGTGGAAAACTGAGTCTGCTGTAAGGCAGCATGTGAACAAAAATCTTTTGAGATGCTGGCAGATAGATGGTTCTGGCAGTGTCTGTGGTAGTCTGGGTTAGCCAAGGCTGTGTGCCAGCCATGATCCCCGGACACAAAGGTCTGCTCTTCCCCCAAAGTGAGCTCAGGTTCTGCAGGCACACACACACACACACACACACACAACATACATATGTAAGGACAACGGACAAATCTCTCCTCCTGCTCTGAGAAATAAATGAGAAACACTCCAATTAATTTAAAAAGTAGTAAAAATAGTTCTGTGGTTTCAAAGAAAAATAAAATAGGAAATAATTTCCAAACTGGACTAAAAAATACATAAAGAGACAAAACTGAATGCATTAAGAGGACTTTATAAATCATAGAATCATAGAATGGTTTGAGTTGGAAGGAACCTTAAAGATCATCTAATACCAACTCCTCTGCCATGGGCAGGGACATTCTCTACTAGACCAGTTTGTTCAAAGACTCATCCGGCCTGGCCTTGAACTCTTCAAGGGATGGAGCATCCACAACTTCTCTGGGCAACCTGTTCCAGTGCCTCACCACTCTCTTGGGGAAGAATTTCTTTCTCTTGGGGAAGAATTTCTTCCTGATGCTCAATCTAAATCTACCCTCTTTCAATTTAAAACCATCACCCCTTGTTTTGTCACTACATGCCCTTGTAAAAAGTCCCCCTCCAGTACTGAACAAGCCCAGCTCTCTCAGCCTTTCTTCAAAGGAGAGGTGCTCCAGCCCTCTCATCATCTTTGTGGCCTCTGGGCTCACTACAGCAGGTCCATGTCCTACTTATGCTGGATGCCCCAGAGCTGCGTGCAGTACTCTAGATGGGATCTCATGAGAACTGAGTAGAGTGGAAGAGTCATCTCCTCAACCTGTTGGCCATGCTTCTCTAGATACAGCCCAGGATATGGTTGGCTTTCTAGACTTTGAGGACCAGAAGGTCATAAAGGAATTAGTTGTAAAGCAGAAATAAAAAAAAAATTAATAAGGATGAATGTGAAAATGGTATAAATCTGCAGGAATAAGAGGAACAATAACTAAGGTGAAATGTGAATTTTAAAGAGGAGGACATAAATGTATCAAGAAAAGCTAAGTAAACTAAAAGAAGATAATAAAGGAAATCTTAATGAAAGGATAAGAAAGCACACCAATGTAAAAATCAAGCTAAGGAAGATGAGTGTGATATGTGTGTTCAGATCAACAGAGACCAGTAAAATCCACCTCAGAGTGTTCAAACCTCTGGCAAAATCGATCTTTGAAAGACCAGGCATTATTCTGAGAATTTATAGGGAATAGAAAGTGGAAAAGGGCAAAAGCATTGTCCATCTGACTCGCTGCTTAGGTTAAATTTTCCACCTAGAAAATATCAGGACATATTATTAAATAACTGATGCATATGACAGGACTGGTCTTTTCAGAGTTAGACCAAAGTTCCATTGAGTTCTCTGCCCTGCAATGGCCGATAACGGGCACCTCAGGAAGAGAATAAAAACAGAGAATATATACAATAATAGTTTTCCAGCATTCTCTTCCACTATTCAGCAATTTGTGGCTCAGGTATTCCTTTGTATTTAGTAGCCTTTGGTGGATTTATTGTTCATTATGATTTATGGTTTCCTCTTCGATGCCTGTAGGATTTTAGGGTGCACACAATGCTGCAGCAAGGAGTTTCACATCTGAAGTAAAAGTTCTGCCAGGAACCATGTAAGATAAGGGGGAAAAACAACCCAACCCAAAATGTCTTGCACAGATTGATAAGAAAAGAATGTCAGAAAGCCAATCTTGTTTTCTTTGCTGACAGAACTGTTCCAGTGATTGAGGAAAAAGTAGATGAGATGATTTTCAGAATTGCTGGATGTTGCTTATGTGAATTCTCCCTAAACAAATAAGGAGATAAACTATGTATACACGGAGCTGAAAAAGTAGCTATACGTTGCTTGCTAACAAAATAGGGAGACAGTTCTAGTAGGCACCTGTAAGGCTACTGGGTCTGTATGACATTTTTATTAAGATGAATGATGCTACACATATTGGAGGATTGAATAGCACTCTTGCAAAAGTTACTTGTGACATGAAGGGAGAAGGAATTGCAAGTGTCAGTGGGTATGCTGGTATCAAAATGAAAACTGTGAAAAAGGTTTTCATAAAGCTGCAATGGAAATGAAAGCCTGATTAAGGACATTGGGACAGAATTTCCAAGATACTGCAAATAGTCTTAATTCTCAGATCAGTTTCCGGTGCAGCAACCCACTTACCTCAGATATGTAATCATGTATTGAATGGTTTTAATCCTAAACTGGTGCATAACAGTGTAACTGTGCTATTATCAATGGAATAAGGCCAAAGTCCACCATCAGTTAAAGATCTTGCTCCTGTGTTTGTTTTGTTTTGCACAAGAAAAAATGTAGACCACAAGAGAAAATTCAAGAAAAGGAATTCTGTGATAAGATTGTTGGGTGAAATATTTTAAAGAGTGTCTTGGGAAAGGAGACATTCTGAAGTGCAGTGGATGCAAAACCAATGATCAGCTTTGTGAGCGTTAAAGTGTTAATTATACATGAAACAAATAAATGCATCTGTGTAAGAAAGCCAGAGTTAACTGAATGCAAAGTGATTCCAGAAACCATTTGGGCTGAAAGTTCAGGGTGCTTGTTGGCCAGTAAACAGCAATATGAAACCTTACTCCCTTCCCCTCCTAAAATTCAAATTGGATCCTGCAGGCCAGACCTACAAAGTTATTTAGGTCCCTCACTCTTTTTTAGGAACCCAAGTTAGATGCTTAAATACGGACTGGGAGACTGAAAGTCTTTGTATATCTTGGCTTGTATATGCAACATTTTCTACCGGTTTGTGCACAAATCACAACCACGAAGGAACACCTGGGGAGGGAGAAAGGCAAACTGATCTCAGAGCTTCATATGTTTTTTATTACTAGGTAACTCTTTCCATGCAGTGTATGTGTACAGAATGGTTGCTGCACTTGGAGCCTGGCTTCCAGAGAGGCCAGCTTACATCACAGAGTTGGGAATAAACAGGCAAAAGTTCAGTACTATTTAGTAAAACCCAGACCAAGCTACATGATCTTCAGGCATAAAAAAACCCATCCTTTGCACTGCTGTGGAGTACTTTATGAGCTGTCAGTAGATATGGCATGACTTGAATTCCAATTTCCCATGGCTGAAGTATGTTGCCAGAAGTATTTTTGTTACTCCTGAATATGTTCTGCCTTGGTGGATGAGGTGCAGGACAAGGTTGAAATGTCAAGAAATTAATCTGAAATGATGTTCTGGATTGCTTCCACGTTGTGGGATCCAGCCCATACTGCAGGTGGTGGTCCTATAAAACAGTTGTTTTTCACAAATCATTCTGCCTGTTCATTAATTTCATGAACGAAAAGGCCATTTCCCTGTAGTCTTTTTTAAGAACAGGGATTTCCAGACCTATATGTCTGCTCTTCACAGTCTGCAAAGAGTTACACCTCACTTGTCAACATATATGTGACAGTGCAGAGAAGTCATTGGGTGTTTTGGAGCTGCAAGCTGAAAATGGAAATGAGATCTGTAAAAAGCATGAGGAATCTAAGCCTTTCTCATGTGAAAGTTAAGATTCTTCACTTTAGTGAAAGTGCAAAATTGTCTTTTTTAATGTTTTGTTAAACAGGCTAGGAAAAGAACACATCAGCAATAACTGACATTGCCTACAGAGCTCACCTATTGGGCAGACTTAGTCTCATTCATGAAACACACCCAATTTCACAGCTCAGCATTTTCAAACAAGGTTCCAAAGTGAGGGCTCCGAGCAGAGCTTGCTACAAAACAATTAGCCCCTTTTTTGTGAAAGATTTAGAATTTCCAACATTTATTTTTGTCTGAACGCAGACCAAAAATGACACCGTCCCATTTTTGTTTTCGGAGAAAATTATTTAGAGAAATGGTGCTATCCACAAAGACCCAGAAGACAATGTTTAGATCTTGGACCTACTGGGTCCTTCCTTGTCCACTGATTTACTGAACAAGTCTTTCTCTTAGTCTCTCTCCTGCAGCCATTAGCGTTCATGTAAACATTTCTGTGTTGATTGAAGAAGGAAAAAAGGACAGACATTCAATCTAGAGTGATCTAGGAAGTATGAAAATTGATGTGAGCCATTGTTCAAACCATTCAGACCACTACACCCTGGAATATACAGGATGACTGTTCTTTCTGCCCTCTTCAAATTGCACCCTGGCTCTGGGATGGTTTCAAATTCAGAACAGTGTATTTCTGCAAGTCACACTGCACAGAATCTGCTTCATTAGCAGATTCAGCACTCCTCCAAAGGAGTCTCTACTACAACACATTTCAGCTGATGCTCTCCAGTTGTGCAGGCTCTGTGCGTGCTAACAGTCCCCACTGTCTGTTCTCACTGACAGGGAGTTACAACAACTTTTGACCCCAAGCCTGCTGGAAGGCATAGGTTAAATGATGATTTTTGTTTCTTACTTTCCCTACAAATAAGGGCTAACCAATAGCTTATAAATTCAGATAATTCAGCAGGGAGCAGATACTTGGAAAGTAGAAATGATAGATGAGATGGGATATAGAGGAGCTTATGTACAGCAAGCAAGATAAAACTGTTCACTCCTGAGTGCCTTTGTGTTGTAAGTTCACCATTTCAGTGGAGAGAAATGGTGCTGACACTTAGACAAGACTAAGAGCACGGGGCATGGCTGCAGTCTAAATTTTGGAAAGTGTGGAAAAAACATTGAGGAAGGAGAGGAATTAATTGAGAAAGAACACTGTAAGTAAGCTAAGGAAATGACGGACAATTGAAAAAAAAAAAAAAAGCTGAGTTTAAGCTGGCTACTTGAGAAGCTGGGGCTCACTTTCACTTGTTCCAGGTATAAACTGTCTCCTCTGGTGCAGGGAATAAGTCTAAGATATCACATGATGAGAGCCCATCATGTGATGGGCTTGGAGAAGTTGGAAGACTTACATACAACATAATTTTACTCATTTAAAACTGGACTATAAACAGTTATTCATCCCTTCTCTGCAAGATAGTCTAGTCCTCAGGTAGAGACAAAAAAGGCAGGAGTACCCTAAAAGAAGAATATCTCCTCCCTTCTATTCTGACACCATCCCATCCATCCCCTTTCCTCTGCAAATGCAAGCCTTTGTGCAACTAGTCAGTGAAGATGATTGGGTAATGAATCAGTTTAAAAATAAACCCTCTGCTGGGTTAGTTTTAGCCTGGATTGGTTTCCTGATCTGGTTCATAAGGCAGCCAACATGGCTAATGGTGTCTGTATCTTACTTTTTGGTTGTAGTCTCTGCCTTCTGTGATTTGCATTAGCCTTGCAGCTGCTGCACGTGTGTGCCTTAAGACTTTCAGACCTCGCTAAAGAACACTGTGCTATGGAAAGAGAGGGCTGGGTCTTCCATGTGGGGAAATATCTCTGTATTAAACTGGAAATATTTTACTGGAAATATGTCTATTGCCTTCATCAGAATAAGCTTACACAAAATAACTCGGTGACTAAAATATGCATGTCATAAAAACATACGTGCTAATTTCAGACTTTTCTGTGGTTTTCATGACTACTATAAATCTGCTTATTCTCATATAGCATTACCTTTTAACAAGCTTTGTAATTCTGTTTTGAAACTATCATGAAGCATCCATTCTGTGCTGAAGGATGCCCCTTCCAATATGGGCCTTTGTACGTCTAGGAGGAGACATTTGAAGTCAAGGAGTATGAAGACCATAATTTTTAGTGCCCCTAAAAAAGTATATTACGCTCACCTCATTACCCCCCAACTCTCCACTTTTTCAGTTCTGCTGTCAGTCTAGCTGTGCAGCTGTACTGCCTCGAATATAATTGTACCCTAACCCTGGGTTTCTATCCAGTGCCTCAGCACCTCTAAGTCCCTGCTTAAACTCTCCTCCATTTTTCTTGACAGGTCTTAGCAAGTTCTTCCTTTGATCTTTCTTTTTTTCTTTTTCTTTTTTTTTTTTTTAACATGTGACTTCACCTTCCCCTTCCTGTTAGCATAAATCTTTTCTCTGTCCTACAGATTTCTTCTTCTCTCTGGTCACAGACATAGACATGCTTCATATGTTCTTTTCAATTCCTTTTTTCTGTTTGCCTCCTCTTACCCTCTCCCATATGCACATTCTCCTCCCCTCCCTTATTCCTGTCCTTAACCTCTTGGTCTCCTCTGGTTTGATTTTTTCACTGCTTCTAGCTTGTTCTGCTTGCTATACCATATGTTAAGTCTCTCACATCATAAATAAAACACTTTTGACTCCTTCTTGCATCTCTAGCTACTGGCCCATCTGCAGTCACTCTTTCATCTCTAAGCTTTCTGAATGTGCTGTTTACACTTTTTCTTCCTAGACCTCTTCCAATCTGGCTCCCCTCCTCTGCCCTTAAATGAAACCATTCTTTCCACAACATCTAATGGCATCTGGTTTGCCAGATCTCAGTCTCACTGCTATAGCCATAACTTCTCTTGGCCTCTTGCTTCTGCTCTCCTTGCAATCTCTCTGGGATTCCTCAGGTCTGGCTTTCTTTGGCTGCTTCTCTAATCATTTCTTTAACACATCCTCTGGAAGTTCCTCCAGCTCTTGGTAAGGAAACTGAAGACTTCTAACTTTGTGTAATAGTACCTACAACCAAAAATTCCCTTGCCAATTTTTGCTGAAGGTCCACAGATCTACCTATATATATATCTCCTATCTCCTTTTGTCTTAAATAAACTTTTAGTCTGACACCCATGTGAATGACTTCATAACCATTCAAAGGGTTTGGCCAAATCACAGACCTTTCCAACACAGACCTACTCACTATGTTCTTCTCAATAACTGTGGAATTCAACATGTTTGAAGTGCCTAATCTTATTATCATCTAAATACTCACATCCAGGCAATGTCTAAATTTAACAAACACAACATCTCCAATATATACTGCTTCCTAGCCATACAGGTTGCTAAAAATCTCATCATGGAATCACAGAATCACAGAATAGTTTTGGTTGGTCATCTGCTCCAACTGCACTCCAATGAGCAGGGACATCTTCAACTAGATCAGATTGCTCAGAACCCCATTCAACCTGACCTTCAGTGTGTCCAAGGATGGGGCATCTACCACCTCTCTGGGCAACCTGTTGCAATGTTTCACCACCTTCATATTAAAAAATGCCTTCCTTATATCTAGTCTGAATTTAGTCTTTTTTGTTTAAAACCATTACCTCTTGTCCTATCACTACAGGACCTACTAAAAAGTTTGTCTTTTCCTCAGATTCTTCTTTTTTCCTCACATTTAAATTATATAGTATCTTTTCCTCGATCCCTATAAAGGCATTCTTGCTCTCCTAATGTTTATTCAGGAAATAGCAGCAAGACCATGTCCCTAATTTATAGTTTAGGGAGATTTCATGTGTCTCCTCATGTGTCTCTGCCTTGATACCCTTCTGTTGTATCCTTCTTCTTTATTTAATCAAATAAGAGCACTACCTGCTTTCAGAGTAAAAGCTCTTTATGCCAACTTCCATTTACCACTATGTATAAGCTCCCACTACCCCATGTTAACTTGCCACACAAGCATCCTTGCATTTCTGATGGCCAAATTTAGAGGGAAGTTCCTGTAAAATATCTGTAAAGCTGTCTCATTTCTTTGCCTTAAATCCCTCTCTAAAATCCCCTTTCCCTTGGTAAGAACTGTTAGGCAGCTTAAAGTGATGATACTGAAGTCTCAGGTTTTCCTCCTTTGCTTTATTCCACTGCTTACCCTAGACAAGGAGTGTAAATTTTCTCAGATCCTTTCACCTTTTTTATTCCATCTGTATTCACTACATTTTGATTATAAGTAGAACATATATGAGAAACAAAACCAATAACAAAGCAGTTGCCATTGCACGGTGGTTGATTTTGATGATTCTGAGACTGCTTGAAGATTTTTTGTGTATGCTTATGTATGTGGCTGGCAACATGAGACTGGAAAGGCAAATATTGCATAGCTTTCTACCTGAAACTTTTAAGAAGTGAGAAATTTAATGAATGATAGGATGGACATTATCATATAGCTTCTGTCGATGTCTACATCTTATTTTTCTCAAATTGAATGCCTGATGCAATAATGCGTTTGTGCTTGTACGTGTGTCTATATAGAGATACACATATGTGGATATATATAGCTTACTGGATATTCTACTTGGCTGGCAGTATGTGTTGAACTTTTGATGTACTCTGTGAAAGGTGGAAAAGTACTTAAAGTAGTTAAAGTGGTGTTGACTGATTGGTGAGTAGTTCTCAGTAAAAGGAGATAGTCTTGTACTCTGCCAAGCGGAGTTATCCTTTGTGTGGGGCAGGCGTTTTGAACTGTCTTTTTTTTCACTTGGTGTGTGGTCATCCTGAAATGCTTTAGGAATGTCTCATTTTCTTCTTGTAAAGACAATTTGTTTTTCTTTCCTTCTTTTTTTCTTTTTTTCCATTTTGGTGGATAGTTCATTTTCCTGCTAGGGAGATCTTGTCTTGTGGATTATAAGTTTTTAAAAGTATTATGTGTTTGAGCAGGAAAGGGACAGATCCTCAACTCTTATAAATAGCAAAGCTATTTTGCATATGAGGCTTATTTGAAGCTCCTTGCTGTGATACTTATGTATTTCATGTAAATTAAAAGCTGAGAATAATTTATTAAAATATTAAATTATATTTGTAGAATAATTAGTTTTAGACTAATTCATTTGTAGAATAACTCATTTGTAGAATAATTAGTGTTGTTCCAGTTCCAGTTATGATCAAGCTATATCTTAAAGGAGGCTTTTCAGAATATGACATATATTTGACTGCACACACAAAAATGCACACAAAAATATCTGTACCATCCTTTTGCAGATGAATATCCTTTGTTAAAGTATAAAGGTGTGGTCTGAACTTGTGGGTGGGACAGTAGCTACAGAACGATCATGCCAAATTGCCAGATATTAATGTCTTTTCTTGTTTCTGTTTATGATTCTTTTGCCTCACCATCACATCCAAGAGCACGTTACATGTTGCACGCAGTCTGGGACAAATTGGAAGGCTCTTTTCTCACATCCTAAGTGAATAACTGTGGGGTTCATTGGTGCAATATACAATATGCCAATGGTTTCATTTTCAAGTGCAGAAACTAAATCTGTCACTGCTGGAAATCACTGCAGTTCTGAAAATCCCATTCAAAGTAGAAGAAACAGAAAAGGGCTATTAGGTTGATTAGAGTCCTGGAGAGACTACTCTATGGGAAGAATGAGTTTGGTATATTTATCTTAGTAAGATGGAGGCTGAAGGAGTGATCTGATACCTGTCTGTCAGTGCTCATGAGAAGAAGGTATTTTAGGCTATTTCAACACAAAGAAAGAAGAGTATATACCAGTCATGAAAATATTTCAGCTGGGATATACAAGAAGTTGCTAATGTTCAGAGCTTTCGGATGTCAGCAGTAGGAAGGAGAAGACCACAACCCATGTCCAATCCCTGTTTAGTTTCATGATGCAACCTGTTAGAGTGCTGGAAAAGAATGTATGTCCAACTTGCTTCTGCAAGAGTCATGGGATTTACTGTTCCAAAATACTTCTTCCCATCCTCCATCCTTATAATAAATCAAGACATGTGAAACAGTAGATTCTTGATCTATATTTTTAAATAAAAATTTCACAGTATTCATGTCTTGTTTACTTTCTAGGTATAAGGTGGTTTTACATGGCAGACTAGTAAACCTTCTAATATTGGAGGCTGATGGCCAGGTCAGTGACCATGCAGAACAATGTGGCAACTTCACACACGGATAGTAGGGTTATTGCTAGAAATTGAATCTCTACATAAGTCTAAGAAATAAGTTCAAACTGACTCTAAAAATTAGAGGACAACTCTGTGAATACCACTGCAAATACCACTGGCAAGAGACATGTCTCCAAGCTGTCTTCAGACTCCAGAGTAAATAAATAAAATATTTCAGAGAGAAGAGGGCTGTATATGTTGGCAGCATTGCTTGACTTTGTGTGTAAAACCAAGCACGATTCGAACTTCCACTAGGTAAAGACACCAACACAAGAAACTCATTTAAACTGGTCAAATTCTAACAAACATTTTCTGTGAAATTTTGGTGAGCTGGAGTTTGCCAGAAGTTTTTCCAGGAATTAACAACCTCCAAAGACTGCAAACACTTTTTCTCCTGAACATCTCTGGCCAGAATCTTTCTCCAAAACTCATAAAGCAAGCACTTGAGAAAACCTGCCTGAAAAGCAGTCTGCTTTGCAAAAATATAGGAAGAACTTGCCAATCTTTGAAGCCAGGGAGAACCTAAATAAAGGCAGTAAAGACTCTAACCTCATTCTGCTTCCCAAATACTATGGGAGAAAATGAAAAAGTTTTAAACACACTACTGGGGGACTTGACCTTTTTCTGTGCTCCCTCTTCTACTTCCAACCTCCTGATTTCTCTACAGGAAAGTCATATAAAATGTCTGATCTCTGCTCATCAATATTTAAACATACTCCTTTGGGCCTCTCTCCCTACTCCCTCTCCCCACTCTTAGTCCTTGGTAATCAAATCTTGGCTTATACACATTCCAACCCACCCCCAAAAAGCAAACAAATAAAACGCCCACATTCAGAATGAGATCACATTACTCAGTGATCTCAGTTCTAGTGTTACCTTACACTTTCAGCTGGTCAATTATCTCTTTGAAATGTTCTATTGGCCCATTGACACAGTGGTATTATATTTGCTCACTTCTAGCAAGCCTAATGGACAAATGGCACTGGCCATGTACTCTTGGAAGAGATGCACTTGCCAAGATCTTTGATGAGAATCAGCTCTGTACAAAAGTTAGAGTATTTTTTTTTTTTTAACATGAGAAGAAATAAACATTATTTTTAACTCAAAAGACATTTTAACTTTAGACACTGCCCATGTACAGCCCCAATGAGGATAAGGGCCGTGAGAAATGTGATGACATTTTGTTGCATAATTTTAAATTGAATGAGATTTATATATATTTTTAATAAAAACAAAGTAAGAAACATGCCTTCTTGGAGGAGATTCATTTGCTGAAAGTTCAAAAATTTGGCAACCACAACCATATTAAATCTTCAGTCCAAATTTTTCAGAGGCAATTATGTAAGATAAGGTGACCATATGCACCTATGCAGTCATTCATGTTCTCTTGACTTTGCAGGCCCTAAAGCTTTACCGTCATCCCACAACACCTGACTTTTGGGGTGCTTTGATCATGCTTACTTTCAGAAGACTTACCGAAGAGTGATTAGTTGTGTGATGCATGAAATTTGCACAATAATTCCTTTTTAGTTAATGGAACACATTTTTAATATTTTGCAAGCCATCCACAAGTTGTTACTTTACATTTGATTTTAAAATACAGTTTGGAAAAGCAAAGCAAGTCTTGATTACAAATTAATCATGCAGTGAAATAAATTAAAATACAAAATAAAATAAAGTAGCTTCTCAAGGGAAATGTTTAATCAGTTTCAAGTGTTCTTAACAGAAATGAGAAATTATGCAGCATTTTTTACATAAAATGTTAAATAAGTTAACAATTTTGTAGACTGTAGCTGCATAAATAGTTATAGCTAATTTAAACCAGCTTTCAAAGTACTATGACAAGATAGTGTTTGGCATAGCATGGTTGAATACAAAGAAGGTTCTGTTTTTTTCTTTCGTTCCTTCTTTATCTGTCAAACCCATGGTTTGTATCTAACTTTGGTCTATCATCAAATCGTGTATGACTGAAGTCTTGACTTGCTGCTTACTAACAAGTCTTTGATATTGCTTAAGGCAACTAGAAAATCAGAAGTAAAATCTAACAATTAGAGCCACTTGAGAAAAAGAGAAGCAGTATGCCTTCAGTATCTTTATTTCATTTTACTATTGTCCCTGTTGTGCCTTCAGATTGGACCTGCAGAGTCTATGCTTAGAAGTTTCCCAATTCAAGTCAGCACACAGGTGTGCCATCCACTTCAGAATATGTTCTATGATGCGTTAACCTTAAGCTCACGCCTAAGTGCTGTCCCATTTAGGAAAGAATGAAGTTTATTAGCCAGAGTGCTGTATGTAGAAATCTTCCTATCCCCTGGGCTCTTAAACTTACAATTACAATGCACTCAAGCACAACCTTGCCCTCAGCTATATCCATGACTTCTCTGCCCCTTACAGGCACCTTAGTCTATTTGTCCATGTGTTACTGAGTCTTCTGTTCCAGCTTATAGATTCTCTTGGACAAGGATGGCCTTCTTTGTTACTCATTTGTACTATATCAAACACAATGTTGCTTTTATCCCTTTGACCCATAGTTATAAAATTAATAATAGTAATAACAGTAGAGATATGCCTGATATGTATTCACTGCAATGGCCAGACATGGGAATCTTGAAATTGAGCATCATGTATTTCAATCTTTTTCATCCTTAAGCATTGCTTTCACTATTAATCTATGTACTTTATCTCTGCAGTTATGTAGCAATGGCTGCGAGCTGCTACTCTGGAGCAGACAATCTACAGTCTAACAAGTAGGAGGTACAACCTTTAAGAAAATTACTGAAGCACATAGCTGTAAGGTCACTGCATGCCAGTTATATCCCTGATGGTCCAAGTTCTGTACCAAAACCCACTTCAAGGATAAGGAAAAAAAAAACCACCACCCAACTC
>NW_010246601.1:0-36909 GCF_000690775.1 Eurypyga helias
GCAGCTGTCTCAAAGGGGAAAAAGGCTTCTTGCCTGTGAATTGGTGGGGCTGATGGAGAGTACTTTAAACTAGGTTGGAAGAGGGAAGGGGGCAAAACCACTAGTGCCACCAACAGATGCCCAGAGCCTGGAGAATAATCGCAGGTCACCAGGAGACCACCTGGCAAACAAAACAAGAGAATTCTAGAGGCTCCACTCCTCAAGCCAACTTCATCGGGGCCCATATTAAATGCCTCTGTGCGAACACATGGAGTGTGAGAAATAAACAAGAGGAGCTAGAGGTGTGTGCACACATGAGGGGCTGTGACATCACTGAGGCTGTGACATCATTAGCACTGTGTAGATGTGGCAGGATTGCTCCTATGACTGGAGTGTCACAGTGGAAGGATACAGGCTCTTCAGGAAGAACAGACAGGGGAGACATTGCTCGCTATGTCAGAGGCCAGCTGGAGTGTGTGGAACTCCACCACGGGATGGATAAGGAACTGACAGCTTATGGGTCAGGATTAAAGGGAGGGCAGGGAGCAGGAATACTGTAGTAGGAGTTTGCTACAGGCCACCTGGCCAGGATGAGCGAATGGGTGCGGCCATCGTCAGGCAGATAACAGCAGCCTCACATTCACAAACCCTGGTCCTCATGGGGGACTTCCACCACTATGATATCTGTTGGAGGGACAACACGGCAGGGCACAAGCAAGCCAGGAGGTTCCTGGAATGTGTTGATGACAACTTCCTTCTCCAAATGACAGAGGAGCCAATAATGAGGGGGTGCCATGCTGGACCTTGTTCTCACCAACAGGGAGGGGCTGGTGGGGAAAGTGAAGCTCAAGTGCAGCCTTGGCTGCAGCGACCATGAAGCGGTGGAGATCCTTAAGGAAGCGAGGAGGGTGCACAGCAAGCTACCCTGGTCTTCAGGAGAGCAGACTTCGGCCTCTTCAGGGAACTGATTGGCAGAGTTCCATGGGATGAAGCCCTGGAGGGAAGAGGGGACCAAGAAAGCTGGCAAGTATTCAAGGATCTTCTTCTCCGGGCTCAAAAGCTGTGCATCCCAATGAAAAGGAAGTCAGGTAGAAATGTAAGGAGGCCTGCATGGATGAACAAGCAGCTTCTGGACAAACTGAGGTGCAAAAAGGAAGCCTACAGTGTGCGGAAACAGGGACAGGAAGCCTGAGAGGATTACAGGGAAGTTGTCCAACAAGTCAGGGATCAGGTTAGGAAAGCTAAAGCCCTGACAGAATTAAACCTGGCCAGGGACATCAAAAGAAACACAAAGGGCTTCTATAGGTACATAGGGGATAAAAGGCAGATCAGGAAAAATATGAGCCCTCTGTGGAAGGAAACGGAAGAGCTGGTTTCCCAAGATACGGAGACAGCTGAGGTGCTCAATGATTTTTTTGCCTCAGTCTTTGCTGGTAAGGATGCAAGCCATATGCCAAAAGTCATGGAAGCCAAGGGCAAGGACTGGGAGAATAGAAAGCCACCCATGGTTAGAGAGGATCAGGTTTGAGAAATCCTGAAAAACCTGAAGGTGCACAAGCCCATGGGACCTGATGAAATATATCCACAGGTCCTGAAAGAACTAGAGGATGAGGTTGCGAAACCTCTATCCATCATATTTGGAAAGTCGTAGCAGTCTAGTGAAGTTCTCACTGACTGGAAAAGAGGAAACATAACCCCCATCTTTAAAAAATGGAAAAAAGAGGATCCAGGAAACTACAGGCCAGTCATTATCACCTCTATGCCTGGCAAGATCATGGAGCAGATCCTCCTGCAAACCATGCAAAGGCACATGGAAAACGATGAGGTGACTGGTGAAAGCCAACATGGCTTCACCAAGGGCAGATTGTGCCTGATGGATATGGTGGCCTTCTATGATGGGGTCACGACCTTGGTAGATAAAGGACAGGCAACCGATGTCACCTACCTGGACTTGTGCAAAACGTTCACCACTGTCCCGCATGGCATCCTTGTCTCTAAACTGGAGAGGCACGAATTTGACTGATGGACCACTCAGTGGATAAAGAACTGTCTGGATGGTCACACTCAGAGAGCGGTGGTCAACAGCTCAGTGTCTGAGTGGAGACCAGTAATGAGCAGCATTCCTCAGGGGTCAGTGTTGGGACCGGTACTGTTTAATATCTTTGTCAGTGACATGGACGTTAGATCAAGTGCACTCTCAGCAAGTTTGCTGATAACACCAAACTGTATGTTGCTGTCAACACGCTGGAGGGAAGGGATGCCATCCAGAGGGACCCTGACAGGCTGGAGGGGGGTGTCTGTGCCAGCCTCATGAAGTTCAACAAGGCCAAGTGCAGGGTCCTGCACCTGGGTCAGGGCGATCCCACATACAAGTACAGGCTGCGGGAAGAATGGGTCAAGAGCAGCCCTGAGGAGAAGGACTTGGGGGTACTGGTGGAGGAAAAGCTGAACATGAGCCGGCAGTGTGCGCTGGCAGCCCAGAAAGCCAACCATATCCTGGGCTGCATCAGAAGTGTGGCCAGCAGGTCAAGGGAGGTGATTCTCCCTCTCTATTCTTTTTTTGTGAGACCACACCTGCAGTTCTGCGTACAGCTCTGGGGTCCCCAACATAAGAAGGATATCGACTGATTGGAGCAAGTCCAGAGGAGGCCACAAAGATAATCAAAGAGCTGGAGCACCTCTCCAAGGGCCTGTAGTGATAGGACAAGGGGTAACGGGTTTAAATTGAAAGTGGGGAGGTTTAGATTAGATATCAAAAGGTCTTCGCAGAGAGGATGGTGAAGCACTGGAACAGGTTGCCCAGAGAAGCTGTGGATGCCCCAGCACTGCCTGTCTTCAAGGCCAGGCTGGATGAGGCTTTGAGCAACCTGGTCTAGTGCAAGGTGTCCCTGCCCATGAAAGGGGGGTTGGAACTAGATGATCTTTAAGGTCCCTTCCAACCCAAATGATTCTATCCATGTTAAAATTAGCACTAATAAATACAAATAAGGATACACCATCAGTGTTCAAATACTTGCATTTTGATATTTTATGTATTACCAAAAATTCCTAATGAAGTTTTGTTGCTATTTTGAAAATAGTCATGCAGAAAACTGATTACTCCCCTTTCAGCTGCATGGTAATGACAGCCCTCAAAAACATCTGGATATTCCACAGTTTGAGATGCACTGACCACAAAGAAACTGATGCCCTTTTCAACTCTTTTTTTCAACTACGCATGAAGATTTGCTCTATCAAGATGCATGTCTGTTCTGCTCTGAGATGAAAGTAAAACTACTCTTTTTAATTTTTTGTCGTATTCATAAAGATTAGCCAGTGCAGATTTTACTTCATTAATCATCTTGGGTTTTTTCCTTATTTTGACATTTATTAGCAACCAAAATTTTTCAAGGATTCTTGGAACACATATTAGAAATACATGCCCCACTACACATGTTATAAATGAGCAATTAAGAAACTACTTCTACATAAACTACAGTAAGCTTTATGGCAATCTTCACTAATTCCTGGAAAGTAATTTTTCACTCATTCTCAAAATGGCAAAACTTGTTCCCACTATCTGGAACGTTCTGGCATTTTAACAGATATTAGGCCACAATGACCATCATAATCGCAAGCTAGAAATAAATTCAACCAGGTAAAAATTATAACTTTCAACTCAACTTTGCAGCATATTTGTTCTGTTACCTTTGCATCCTTGTATATAAGCCAATAGACCTCAGACATTTTTCTCTATGTAATATTTATCCCCATGACAAATACATGGAATAAAATGATGTTTGGACACAAAATATTTAAGTACATACATAATCCAATTTGCAGTATTTTTATGTGGACTGTATGTATTCTGGAAATACGGTTTAAAACTCATCTTTTTGCATTTCCCTCATGGCTGTATACTGTTCAAATGTGAGATCCTCTTATGGTCCCAGAGAGGTGATATATAGATGTGAGCTGTTGATGCTTCAGATCAAGCACACAGGACTGTTTCTGATGCTCCCATTGAGAGGTCCCCTAAAACAGAGGGATTATTCATAATATTTTGCTAAATCCTTAATTTGCTGGTGAGGTCCATTAACTCATCATAGGATCTGAGGGATCTTCTACCTCAATTCTCTCTTCTCTGAAACTGTTACCTAATCCTTGTCCTTACTTAAAAAGGACTCTCAGTTCTACCATGTGCCCTTGAAGCATCCCTGTAAGGGTCACTTCAGCAATTCAGAGCACAAGAAACACACAGCCATGGAGATAACCAGGGGGTGAAGTCAGCTTCATTTTATGGGCTGCAGAAATCAAATGGAAATACCAGTGGCTCTGTTAAGGCCACTAAATATTAATTTCAATGTCCCATCAGAAGAAGATGGCCTGCTATGGTATTCCATCCCACATGAAACATTCACTAAATACTTGAAGTAAAACTTACAGATGCCTATAAGGGGCAAACTGTTGCTTTTTACATAGTTTAAAAAAAAATTCCAGGGGTTTTATCCGTGCATTTCGTTATCTAGGTAGGAAGCGCAAAAAAATACCAGAGGCCTGGTGTAATGACAAGTTCTAACAAGAAAGATATAAAATATGAAGCTGCCATAACGTGGATGCAACCCGGAGTGCCTTACAATGATACAAAGAGAGAAGTTTTAATTGGACATATTTCTAAAAAACTTAACTGCAAAGATTAAAAAAAGACAAGGTTCCTTTAGGTTGATTCTTAACTAGAATTACAGAAAAAGAATCAATCCACATTCATGTTGCTTAGTGTTGCTCTGAAGAAGTTCGACTGTTTGGTTCAGGTTTCCTTCTACACGCACAAAAGACAAATGAAATGAGAGGCATTCCGTTTTAGGGAGAGATCTGATCACTATTTTAGAGTGGCACAAATCTGACACAGAAAACCCTCTTCAAAACTTAAGGCACTCTCAGCAGTGCCCTTTAATGAACAGATTTATTCCTGAAGACTGATGAGGATAAAGTACAGATTTTCTGCAGGATGGCTCAGAGGATATGGATGCTCTGAACTGCCCTCTGGACGTGCCCTGTGGTCCTTATTGACTGTAGGAAAAGCCGAGGCAGGACTAAGCTGTCTGGAGCAAAGGAATAGTAATAAATTTTTAAAATATAGTAATGATTTTTGGATTTCTGAAGTACTCAGGGGCAATTTGTCCTCTACTGCACTGACATACCATCTCACAGTGGTTCTGTGTAACTTTTATAAAGGTATACTTTGCTGAATTTTTGTTCCTCTCAACGAGTATTTTAGGAGCAGGGCACTTGTAAAGGTGTCCCAGTATGCAGAAGGTAAGATCTGCCATACTGTCCTGTGGAAAGCTTTGCTGTATGCCAGTTCGCTCAGATCTAGCTTTACCATTACATAGTGCCTAAGAATGAGCATGTTTACTAGGCACAGAACAAAGTTGCAAAATGCGAAGGTTACAAAATTTTATTAAGATTATATCTACGAATAAAGGTTTGGTTACTTCAGCTTCTTAGCTGGCTTTCTCTTCTTCTAGTTCAGCCAAAAATTCTAACAAAAAGGAGTTTCTGTGCCCAAGATGAGTGCGGCTCATGCAGAAAGAAAGAAACCAAGGAGGAGTCAAGACTCTCTCCTACACCTTCGCAGCTTTGCAGGCTACAGCATTGTTTAATTCTTTTGCGTATTTGGATATAATATGTGAGGATATAACATTGTTAAACAGTGAGAAATATTTAGTGAGAATTTAGCATTAGGAGAAACACTAACGAATAAAATATAAAAACTGATCACAGTATTATTAGAAGTCATAAATTTAGGAATGGCATAGTTCAAAGCAGCAGTGCATCCTCCTCTGTTTTTGGTACTACAGGGTATGTAGAGGGACATGGTCACCCAGGTTCCTATTCCTCTGATTGTATAACAAACAGCCGAACACCAACAGAACCACATGCACCACATCAGCTTGGGTTTCCTGAGTCGGCACACAGCCTGAAACCATTACTCAGGTACAGGGACTATCACATTTCTCACTGCTCCCTCTGAAGTGTCACATAGACACAGCCTGTAATACTGTCACCCAAGCTAATCCAGCAGAAGGGTGATGAAACAACACAGGGGCAGGATGGGGGGTATGGGTGTGAAAAGCAGGAGTCTCAACAAAGGAGAAAGGAGAGAAAGATGGAGAAAAGAAGGCAAAAGGCAGGAAAAAGACTAGCTTGCTAAGCAGCAGAGAGTCCAAGCAACAATACATATAAATAAATTTAGGGACAAATATTTTATTCTCCCCATGATCTCCACAAGTCCCCCTGATGTTACAGGGAACTGTGGAGCTTGGCCTCAGTCTGTACTCCATCTGACAGACTATAAAATAAATGCAGTGTCTCGCCTTTTCCTCTTCATGAATTTGCCATGCCAAATCAAAGAAGTGGGAATTTGGGACCAGTGCAGTACTGATGCAGCTGGCAGACTTGTTTATTTGAGAGGCTAAATTCAACCTTCGCTTGGTCGAATAACTTAATTGTGCTTACTGGGAGCCTGCTTTTTAAAAGGTTCAATTCTTTCTCCTGCCAAGAATCAGAGTTTGCTTTCAGCATGTTGAAATTATCTCAGGGGAAGGCTTTTGTGAGCCAAACCGTTCCAAAAGTATTCTTAATTGCTTTCCACACTCTTGTGAAACAGGAGATTATGCAGCAAATCCACATTCTAAACCAGAAAAATTAGGGAGAGGCAAAAGTTAAAAAACAACCTGACAGAGAAAAATAATCATCTTAACCACACACCTTAAATAACAAAATGCAACTTAAAATGTTTAGAGTTTTTTAACAATCATTGTGCTCCCCCTGGAAAATGACAATCAGGTTATGTTAGCGACAGAACGTATACTATGCAGATCTATTCAGACAAATTGTAAAGACCACTATTTGACTGGTCTATACAGATGCACATTATCTTTATTTGAAAACTGTGCCATAAATTAAACACAAAGAATAAGATAGAGAACCTTCTGAAGAGCAAATACTTTTTCCTTTCTCTTGGTTTGCTTTTATTAATATGTCAGAAGTCTTAGGAAGGATGAGATTATCTTTCATGCTAGAAGCAATGCTGACACGACAACATCGAAGCTATCACTGAAAAACATTAGTCTGCAGATAGTTTTCATCTATTGTACTGAACTACAAACATATTTCTTCAGTTTGTGGTGGCAGTGCCCCAGTATGAAGGTAGACAAAAGGAGCAGTTGAATACATTCTCTGTAATCAACATCTTTATACTCTTCAAAATGTCTAGGATTACGGCAGGAAAATTCAGAGAACTTCTCAAGTTCAGAGAACAAGGAACCAGAAAGCTTTGAAGACAGATTAGTTAAAAACCGAATGTCTATACGTATCATGAAACATTTAATACAGATATGGGTGCAGATGGGTCAGATAGATATCAGTCTTAATTCATATAAGATGTGACAAGTTTTGTCTCTTCAGTGATTCTTCTGTCAGCTTGAATAATTTGCAGAGGAATATATCTGCTTTTTCCCCCCTCTACAGAGACTCCTCATTCTGCCGTTCAGTAAACGTAAGTACGCGAGCAGACGCCTTTTCTAAATGTGTTCACAAACACACTCATCCGCATGTTTGAAAATAATTCTACAGGAAGCTCTGAGTGTTTAGGTGACTTGTGTGCTTATAAAATAAGCATAATTTGTAAGTGTTCCCTAACTGTATTCTGTTTACAGAGAAAACAGAACAGCAATCCATAATTAGCGGTAGCTCAGCTTAAAGCCAGGGGGTGTCGATATACTAGAAAATTTAGGAGTCTGACATAAAGTCTTCCAGGCTCGAAGCAATCTTAGGTGAGACACTTGCCAAAACAGGCAGATGACAGGAACATGCAATACAGGTTAGCCAATGCACACCATATGAAACACTCCCGCCTACAGCCATGTTTAAAATTAGCATGCCACACACCAAAAATAATAATTATTGTTTTTCAGTACAGGATGCTATTTCATATTAAGGTGGAATGAGTTAGGCTGAAGTGATGCACATAGAAAAGTAAAACGTCTGTAGTCTCTCAACTAAGTCTGTATTAAAGATAAGATATCCACAGCACTCCTATGCTGCCACGGTAAGGTGTGTGTGCTTGGAAGTCATTTAGAGATATTTGATCAAGTCCTCAATCAGAAAGTTGATTTTTATCAGATTTAATCTCATTAAATACTTTCAAATTAAATTTCTTATAGATTTGAATTATACCCACAGAAGCTGGATATTTTCAAATTCAGTTGATGTAACATAGTTAGGCATCTATGAGGCCTTTGACACAGCAGTGTCTGACATAGAAATGAAAATGTATTACATAAAATCAATTTAGCACATCTTAAATGGATTAAAAACTGATTAAATGAAAGATCACAAAAAATAATTCTTCTCCAGTGAATCCCATAGGATCTGTTCTTGATCACAGATGAAAATATTACTGTGTAAAATTATTGTTCGTAAGATTTGCAGAACTCAATACAAAATAATGTTAAGAAAAATCCAGATTCTACAATGTGACTCGATGGTTTAGTAACTTGGGTTTATTTGAATACTGGCACATTCAACAGAAAATTGTATAGCAGGGTTGAATTATTCACATCATACCATCATACCTGAGAAACTTTACTCTGAAGAATTTGAGAGGTAGGACAATTAACAAACTAACGGGACGCTGATGGACATGCTGTACTGTGCACTGCAAGGTATTTCATATTGCAAGCCCATCTGCAGAGTGAATGAGGAGGAACAGGGGAAGCAGTTTCCCCAAACCTCTCTGTTTCACCCTGTTTCACCTCTCTGTTCTTTGGGAAAGAAGAGATGCTTTTGACCCCTCCTCTTCCAGAAATAAAGTAGCAGATGTCGAAAGAGATTGTTGGTAATCAGAACTAGAGAGCTCATTTAGAAAGTAACACGAGGCTATATAAGCTAGTTCCCAAGCAACTGCATCACTACTTACAAGTACAAAAAAAGAATGACATGTGATTTTCACATATATGGAAAAATAATTCCATTATATTTGCATAAAATAAAATGGCCAGGTCCCACATAAAGTATCAAATAGCATCCTTCAGTAGATCTGTACAAACATCGGAGTTTGCAAATGAGGTGGTAAAATAAAGAGGCAAAAAAAAAAAAAAAAAAAGCTGTTCACCAAACCAAAAAGAACTACAAAAATTCAGTTTAAACTCCTAAGTTTAAACAGACCCAGAAGGAGATTTTTTTTTTAATATAGTTTTGGTGTCAGGTTACTCAATTATTTTAGAATTCAGGTCACTTCAAAAGAAAAATGTCATTTCAAAGTAAGAAACAAATAATTTTATTTCTATAACATGAGAATATTCTGTGTATTCCTGAAAATAAATGCATGGATGTTTGCCTTAAAAACTATGAACATTTTTATGGTTAGAAAACCCTCTTTTTATCCCCAATCAAATCTATTTCTCAGATTGCATCCCATTTCACATTTCAGCCTCTCCTTACAATATCACTGAACCTGTAAATCAGGTGAAAATGTATTTCAGGTTATGTAAAATAAAAAGGTTACACTCTGTAAATTACAATCTCCAAATGTCAGTGCTACATTATTTCATACTGTTGTTCACTGATCTTTTCTATCATTCCCTTTTTGAAGGACTGCATGTAAAGGCTGTAGAAGAGGTGAGGCAAACATTATACTCAACAGTATTTTTCTCTTCTGCAATGATTATACAGAGAGAAAATCAAAACAAGTGACTCATAAAAGATTAGCAAAATGTCACATGTAACTAGCACTCTTGTGATGACATCTACAGAGGAACCTCACTGGTAATCTTATGTATGACAAACCAAAACCATGACAGAAAACAGTAAAGGACTGGAGAAAAACCGCAGCCTAATGTAGCTCTGAAGGGACTCACAGCTGGCAGGCTGAGATGGGAAAAAGTCGTCCCACCCCAGTAATAATGTCATGGTATGCATAAATAAGAAAGGTATATAGGTACACCTGCACACTCTCGTCACTCTTGTGGTATTGATTTC
This sequence comes from Eurypyga helias, assembly GCF_000690775.1. Classification (NCBI taxonomy): domain Eukaryota; kingdom Metazoa; phylum Chordata; class Aves; order Eurypygiformes; family Eurypygidae; genus Eurypyga; species Eurypyga helias. Next base: position 10,003 of record NW_010246601.1, read on the forward strand.
CAAAGTCCGTTGAAAAATTTCCTTAAGAGCTGCATGGCTAAATCCCAGAGACCAAGAATACATTCAAAGTATTTAGACTGCTTATTTTTGAGTCTCATTATATATAATGAAATATTATATCTGTGTTTAGACATACTATATGCAACACATAAAAAGAGCGTCTCAAAAAAAAAGAGTAAAATCTAATCCAAAATTTAAAACCTCACTCACTAAGAGCAAACATTTTGAAAAGCCTGTGCCATCCCCTTTGATTGAGCACAACAGAAAGTTAACAAGGTTCTAAGACCTTTTCTGAGACTGATAACCTTTTATTAACCTAAACATTGTGTTAAAAAAATCAGTTTCTGCCTTATATTTCTCAAGTGGGACCTCTGCCTAGCATGAGAGTTTTTTCCCACCATTGTCACTGATACTTTCTGATTTCAGTTTGTTTTGATCTCAGTTACAGAACCTTGAAAAAAAGATCAATGCAAAGTCTTGAAGAAACTGTAAATTATGTGAATCACATTTACAGCAAAGAAACAGCAAAGGTTTGTCAGTTTAAATGGGCATCTTAAACTGTGTTTTAAATCCATCATATATATCCATCAAATATAAATGCTTGGCATGATTATTTTAAAATAATTAAAAATTAGCTTCTATTACTAGATGAAATCAATAACTGAAACATCAATAAAGAGGTATAACACTTTTTATCCTGATCATGTGTGGTCTCCATATCATTTCTCACATTCACACTTAAACAGACAAAGAAAAGAAACTGAAAAAAAAAAAACCAAAAACAAACTCCCAAACAGCAGAATCCTACAGACTCAAACCTTGGACTGAGATGTTTTGAGAAGTGAATTTGGTCTAAGCGACCTGTAATTATACCAGAAGTCACCCTTACCAGGTAAAAAGCTAAAGGTGTTTTCTCTCCTTCTCTTGACAAGGAAAGGCGTCATTCACAATTCACAACTTTTCTGATGACTTGACTTCATCATCCCCAGAAAGCTGACATGAGTGAGTCCTTACCCTTACGAGAGGGCAATCTACTCTTCACAGGTTTCTCACTCTTGAAACCCTGTCTGCCTGCCCATGAGCGCGACTGTATGGGGTCACACTGAAAGCACATCTTTGCCAGTAAATAATTTCTAACAGACACCAACAGCGAGAGGTTTGTAAGAAGTTTATACAGAGCTTTTAACAGGGTAAACTTGCAGTGAGTATTTCCCCAGAGCATGCTCCCAACCTCCACCAATTTGCATCTCAGTTAATTCCTCAGGCAGAGAGCACATTATTGTTTTTAAAAAGAACTTGGTGAAGTTTTCTTAGTGGAAGTATCTATTTTTGAAGCCACGTAAACTTGCAGAGTCCACAACATCCTGCAGTACGGAGTTCTGCAGCTCAACCATAAATCATGCAAAGAATGCCCTCCACCTTCCTGCAAGACTCGGCTTGATTCTCCCCTCCTTTCTCCTCCTTCCTGCAAGGGCTCCAGGGTTTCTTTCATTCTCTTTCAGCACCCTGTCCAACCTAGGGTGCTTCAAAATCTCCTGACCCCTAGCTGATCAGTCCTGCATGGAAGACAGCTGATGTACTAGAAAGCTTTATCCCTCTAAACAGTCTGAACTATGTATACCACTTGCCTGTCACATTCATCTTAAGATCAAGAACATTTCAGAGCTCTTCCCAACAGAACACTGAGGTTCCCATCTCTGTAATTAATATTTTTGTTCTCTAGCTTTGAAATGTGAAGAAACAGTGGTGACAGTACCAGTTTGTTTGGGTTAAATGTTTGCAATCTGTTGCATCTGTTATCTTAGTGGTTTCTCAGGTAGTTAAGAGGCAAGTTCAGGTAAACAGAGATCAACAGCACCACCTTGAAGCGTAACAACAAAGCTGTTGTGACAAAGACCAAAAAAAAAAAAAAGGCATAATCAATCTTGGAAGCATCTTGTAATATATTCCGTACAACCCACATTTCTAAGCATTTGAGGCAAGTATTATAGGAGTCATGACATAACTTTCAATTACTGGAGTTTGAGCATAATCTCCAGCTAAGGGAACAAGCTCTGCCAAGTGCCTGAAGAAAACCATAACCTCCACAGGGCATCACCTTAGAAGGTACAGGATATGTTGTCAGCCTGAAGGAATAATTAACTAGAGGTGGTCACAACACTGCAGACAGATGGCAAGAACTAACGAGGGAATGAAGAAGTCCTTCCACAATACCTTTTTGACAGTTTTATGCAGTCTTCCATTCCAGAACGATCACATAAAATGAACCTGAGCCTAAGCACCTTCTACAATCAAAAGGCCACAGCAGACACAACACCTGTTCTCTCAAAAACCTCATGCTTAAGTCCAAAATAGATTTCTGACTTTGGAGGAAACCTTAGAAGAAAAGGGGTTTATTCAGTTCCTTACCAGAATAATGACAAATTCCAAAAGCATGAAAATTATGTAGAGTTGATACTTTCTGATAGTAGTTCATTTTTTTTCTTTTTTTATTTTAAATTTCATTTGAAATCTCACTCAATTTATACCACAAGAAGAATCTGGATTCTACCTAAGATGAGCAATTTTCACCCATTATCACACCAAGCTGTGTGGCGTGGTTGACACACTGGAAGGAAGGGATGCCATCCAGAGGGACATTGACAGGCTGGAGAGGTGGGCCACTGCCAACCTCATGGAGTTCAACAAGGCCAAGTGCAAGGTCCTGCAGCTGGGTCGGGGCAGTTGCAAATACAAGTGAAGAATAGGTCGAAAGCAGCCCTGAGGAGAAGGACGTGGGGGTACTGGTGGATGAAAAGCTGAACATGAGCTGGCAGTGTGCACTGGCAGCCCAGAAAGCCAACCGTATCCTGGGCTGTATCCAGAGAAGTGTGGCCAGCAGGTCGAGGGAGATGATTCTCCCCCTCTACTCTGCTCTTGTGAGACCCAACTTGGAGTACTGTGTCCAGCTGCGGAGTCTTCAACATAAGAAGGATATAGACCAGTTGGATCAAGTCCAGAGGAGGCCACGAAGATGATCAGAGGGCTGGAGCACCTCTCCTATGATGAAAGGCTGCAAGAATTGGGCTTGTTCAGCCTGGAGAAGAGAAGGCTCCAGGGAGACCTTATTGCAGCCTTCCAGTACCTGAAGGGGCCTACAAGGAAGCTGGGGGAAGACTTTTTGCAAGGGCCTGTAGTGACAGAACAAGGGGTAACGGGTTTAAATTGAAAGTGGGGAGGTTTAGATTAGATATCAAAAGTTCTTCACAGAGAGGGTGGTGAGGCACTGGAGCAGGTTGCCCAGAGAAGCTGTGGATGCCCCATCCCTGGCTGTCTTCAAGGCCAGGAGCAACCTGGTCTCGTGGAAAGTGTCCCTGCCCATGACAGGGGGGTTGGAACTAGATGGTCTTTAAGGTCCCTTCCAACCCAAACCATTCTGTGATTCTATGATCTAGAAGCTATTTGAAAAATACTCTCAAGAATGTGTCCCTACACAGGGGAAACAAGATCTCATAAGAAGCCCTGAATATAGATCATTCCTCCACCCAGGTATCTTCTAGTGAATGCTGGATAAGGCACTCAAAATGCCCATCAAAATCATATGCTCATGAAAAAAAGCATAGCCACTATCATACCATGCCATTGAGTTTCTTGTCCATTTACAAAGATTTTTTTTTTCTCTGAAGAGTGCAGGTACTCAGAGAAAGACTGCCACATCAAGCTTTGTCAAGGTTCTTGCTACCTTTAAGAAATCTTAAATAAAATTTTGATTTGAAATGAAACACAGGTCTAAACAAGACTGGCCCAGCTTTGTATTTGTACAAAGATCTCCAAGTCTTGTCACTTCTGCAAGCAGAACATTCAGAAAGCTCTTGATGGAGGTTTTGAACCCTGAAGATTCAAACATAGGTCTGAGGTCTTTTAGAATGGCACAAGCTGACAGAAAGCATAGTTTTAAAATCTGAACTGTAAAAGGCAGAAATCTTTGCCGAAACCACTGTTTTCCCCATGGAATTACAGGCTAAGTTTCCCAGCCCTTCTTGGAGGCCGAACAGCCATGTGAAATTCTGCTCAATCCCTGGCATAGGCAAGGTGTTCTAAAAGAGGTCTCTGCACCTGATTTGGTGCAAATTGAGCCTGCCTTTTGCTAAAGCAGCAAGAATTCTCTTGCAATAAGGAAGTGTAGCAAGTACATACTGTCAAATTTTTCTACCAAAGCTGGCAGAGATAGAGATGTTCTTTGCTACACCCCCCTGACAATGATGTTATTTGACTCCACAGAATGTCTTGCAGGTGATACCATCTCCCAATCCTGACACCTGTTTCCCCTACATATTGAACAAACAGTGCCCTTCTCACAGTTATAATCTTGTTATAAACTGTGTGAAAACTTCTCTGAAGTTAGGCTGCTGGAAAGCTGCCTAACTTATCTGCTGAGTTTCCAGGAGAAAACCTTCTTGTATAATAGCAATATGCACCAGGACAGACCCTGATTCAAAAATAAGGCTACAATGTCTTACGTAAATCTGGGGGTTGAGTGAAGAAAGGGCGGTGATCTGGAGGTCATAAATATTCTGGCTATGCTCACTCCATATGATCTGAAGTCCAACTATAAATAGCCTTCAAATAGCTGCACATTTCAAGAAAGTTGAGTAACCCAGCTTTCACTTTGTAATGTGAGGGTAAAAGTCTAATGATGTCACAGAAGGGCAGAGGAAAAGAGCTGCTGAAGCCATGCAGACATCTGCTGAAAGGGTCCTAGCTGTGAATTTCCATAGAGAGAACCAGCTGGCTTTAACACAGACAAAGCAATAAGAAAGTACATGGCCAGCCAGAACAAGGTCAGCTCTGTGTGGGGAGCAAGCAAAGCAGCTAAACACTGACGTTGAGTGGTCTATGGGAGTGAGAAGGGAACAGCCACACACACACCTCTCCTTCTGCATGTCCAATTCCCAGCAAATTCTACAGCCAGCTATGATTTTAGACTGATATCCTTTAACATGTCAATCACAAGTCTTACATATTTATATATTCTGGAGTAAAAGCACTGCAAGCAGAAATTGGGTCATCTGCAACCTCTTTCTAGCTTATTTACTAATAAATTTCATTGACTTTGAAGCGCACTTCCAAGCAAAAACTACGGATGTGCTGGACCCTGTAGCCTTCTTGCTCCCTTCATTCCCCCACAACTCTTTTTAAACTTCCTGTGTTCCTTCTAGATGCTGGCGCTGCTTTTTAAAACCATTACTCTAGTTCTGGACATCCCACATCCCGGTAGCAGCTAGCTGAATTTGGACACAATCACCAGCACTTACAGTGCCAGCGCTGCTTCTGTCACACTGCCCTTGCAACAGCTCTCAGTGGGTTCTCAATGTGACAATGAAAAGGAGACTGTCATGTTTGGCTTCACACACAAATGTCATCCATCACTTCGGAAATCACTCCTCCCACGCCCCAATTTACAATTTTGGATAGATGCTGAATTGTTAATAAATATCCCAAGAGCACTCAAAGAGAAGCTGACTCTTTTCCCCTTCTGTAACAATCAAACAGATGAACATAGGTGAGCATTTCAGTAGGCAATAAAAAATTCTAATCTGCATCAGCTTATTATTGGTCATCCATATTAGCATGTTACTTTGCTTTTGACAGTTACATCTAAAAGTCCTCAAAATATCCAAACAAAGAAAAAAATCTATATATTACTTCTTCAAGGATATTACAAAAAAAACCCCTCAATTTAAATAATCTCCCTAGAATCACAGACAATGTATTTTGAAAAGAGAAACTTTTTTTTTTAAGAAGTCTTCTATTCCATGCAGTCAAAGCAAGCTGATCATGAAATCTAGTACTTGATTAATTTTTCGCAGGCATAGTTCAGAAAACATCTATGCTTAGGCCACAGATCTGTGCATACAACATTTTCTTTGAGAAGTCTCTGGATGAGCTAAGCTCATTGATCTAAGATTTTGTGGATGTGAAGTTTTTGAAGGGCAGCCAAAAGTTTCACTTCATTTTTCAGCTCCTTCCTGAACTTGAGATCTTGCTCCTTGTTCCTAAAATACTTAAAACATATTTACATTGTAAACAACATTATGCTGAGATGTATGAAGTGGGGAAGGTCAAAAAAGGAAAGGCATCCCTAATGTTTTATTTTCATTTCAAGTTAAACATTGAGGACAGATCTTATTCTAAAAATTAGTCTTGGGTTCTGAATTGAAAAATGATGTGGGGTTTGCTTATTTATTTTTTTTAATGTTGTCACATTCCTCTCTCTAGCACTCCTTTCAAGATGCACAGGTTCAATTGCTTGGCTCCTGTGTTTACTATAAAACACTTTCTGATAATATGAGGATGACCTATCTCCACTGAACTCCCATCTCAGGAACACTGTCTTTCCATTAGCCCTTTGAAGGACACATCATAACAGGACTGGGTAGTTTTAACTGACTATGTAAAGACTCTGAAAGCACTTACTTGGCTTCAGAGAGAGCATGAGTTGCATACTGCACTGGAGCACTCATCCGTGTTAGGTGTTTATTCAGAGTGCCAAGTCCTTTTTCCAATAGTCTGCTATCCCCAAAGCAGCTTCCAACTGGACGATGCTGTCTCCCTCCTATGGTATAGGTTTTGCTTCAACCTTAAGTGGTCCAGTGTCAAAGAACAAGTTTCCCACGCAACTTCTCTGTACTGTTTATGGAGAAATTTCAGTCCTTCAAACTGATGGGTTGAAAACTGGTACCTCAGCTCAGCCCTACAGAAAGGAAGCCAGATTTACCAATCCTCCTACAAGGTGAGGTGCTCCAACCTGAGTAAGTGATCACTAGGGCTCAGTAATGCTCTACTGAACCTGGTATGAAACACATAGTATATATTCACGACAGAAGATGGTAAATTTCCTACATACAGAAGCATCAGCAATATAGCAGTATCATGAAATCAAACAGAATGTATGAGGTAAGATTTGTAAAAGGATATACTGCTTCCTTTACAATTAAAACAGGTCAATACAAATTGTCCAGGTCATCATACATAACTGCACAGCTATTCAAGCTCTCACTTTCCACAATTTTGAAAATTGCTTTCTGAACTAAGATGTGGAAATACAGCATTTTCAATAATTACAGGCAAGGTCATAAAAGCACTCCTCTATAGAATTTCAAAAAATTTAACACGTCACAGCCCAAAATCTGTTAATCCTGAACTACAGGAAAATGCACAAGTTTGATCTGCTGAAATTTTTCTGCCTGCAGCCCAGGCTTAAGCATTTTTACGGACCAATTAAAGGCATCTACAGAAAACTTTGATTTGGTCCTCAGAACAGCATTCAGCTGTCCTGCTATCTTTGTCTAGATCAGAAAAAGTGAAAATTCTGTTTTGTTTAGCTAATGTGATTATTGCTTCAAAGTTGTTTCACTAGGGATTGAAACAATGAGTACCACAACTAAAAATGCATTGAATATCAATTCTTGCACTAAACAGCCACATCTTTTTATCTTAAGGCTGTAGCAGCTCTCCCAAGCATCCGAAGTCCACAGTGATTCTAACCTTGTAGCTGACACGACAGCATTTCCTGGATAACTAAGCTTTCTAACTAAAGCGCAAAGGCGAAGGTCCTTCTTGTTGCCTGTACTGCATAATAGCTAAAATCACTGAACTAAAGAGTCTGAACTAGAAATGTCAACTCATCCTCTGTGCAATGAGGATGCAGTTCTTACAAGAACTTGTTCAGTGATCGAGACCTAAAAATGTTCTAAATCACATTTGGCTTGAAGCCAAAAAATTTCAATTAAATGCTAGAGAAAGAAAGGGGAAAAAAGAAATTCAACACATGACATTACTTGCAATCACCAAATCACTTTCTCTTGGGAATGTTTATTACAAGTCCTTGGAAATAAAACCCACCGCAGACATCAACATAGTAAAGATATGCAAAAACATTATTTTGGTGAAGATTGTTTGGAGATGGAGATTAGTTTCTTTGAGTAGACTACTTGAATACAAACCTCATTCAGGGTATTCTCCTTTTTTCGTGACTTCTGACTGCCTTTGGAGTAAGCTGTCTTTCCAGTAATTTTTCAAAATTTTGACATGGCAACAACTGCTTCTTTAGTGTAGAGAAGGGTTTCATACAGATCTGAGTCAGGACTCTTCAGGGCAGATAGAGCAACAAGTAGTTTAAATTTGATGCAATTAGGGAATTTGATTAAACACAGTGTTGTTCTTTTCAGCATATGGGCTGAATTGTATGCACATAATCTTTTTGCACAAATGACAGCAGGTTATGCAGGCTGTCTCACAATTTACACATGCGATCTTAATTTGTGCTTCTAGAATGTTTCCACTGAGAGCTGCAGAACTGCAAATTATAACTGAGGTCAATGGAAGCTCGAAGAACTTCATATCCCTAACATGGAGTACCATGGGCATGCACCAGCTGAAAATGCAGACCTCATGTCCAAAAGATGCTTTGACTGGAGGGGGTGGGAAGATTGGGTTTATTGGCTCTGAGAAAGACATCTGCATCACCCAAGGTAAAATCTGCTGTCTTCTCATGCTGAAGTTTCATTCCCATGAGCACAAAGCAGTACTGCTGACTTAAGCCCAACACGTCAGCTGGACATTACAAAAATCAAGTGAGCTCTCCAGTAAAGCAGACTTCCTGGTCTACGTTTAGAGTGGAAGTAGGATGGAAGTCAAGACTCTAGACAGACAGTTTTTCTGATGCTCTTTTCTGTGCTGCTATGGAAAAGAAAGTGTAAGAAGAACTAAGTAAAAGTAGCATAATTTCCTCTAGGAAATAATGCCAATATACTTGTTTGGGAAACCTTATAGGGAAATGAAAGGTGCAACAATTCAGAAGGGCCTCCAAAGTTCCATTATCTCCCTCCTTTTTTATTACAAAAATGGGGGCTGATGATAAATTTGTCTATATAGCAGTCAAAATAAAATCTGCCAAAAGCTACAAAGGTCATGCTTCAAATTTAATGCAAATAGTGTACCCAAGTTAATAATGCAATCTGCTTAATATGGAGAAAGAACTTAATGAATATTGACTACAAACACAATATATATGTGTCCTGATTATTATAGCTCCTACAAAAGCCACCATGTAAATAATCAAAAAGTAGATAAATCAGTTTTGCTTCCTGTTCTTTTTCAAAGTCTGTGCTTGCTTACAGCAGGTACATATGCATGTGTACTGCGTGTGAGCTGCTTCCTACACACCCTGCTGTGTTACAACCTTCAAGTACTTCTATCCCATCTAAAGGATAGAGAGAGTGGAATGAAATGTTCCACTTTGCACAAGTACTGCTGGGCAGCTGTTTGTACTTGTTTTTGTGAAATGCGTTTGTATGAACTCAGCAAAAAAGGGCCTAAAGCAGATGTAGCATTGCCTTGTTGTTAACCATTAGATATCTTGCTTTAAAGATGTTATCGCAGTGCTCATGGGCATTCTAGTCATATGCAGGCACATGGCTTGGTCAAAACCCAGTCCAGTGTGTAATGGTTACTTTGAACCAGGGTTGAACAAAGTTCACCCTTCATTCATTTTTATCTAAACAGCATTCACCATCAGTTCAGCTGTACAAATTGCTGATGCTAATTCTTTCTATTATAGACAAGCCCTAGGCTTTTAAACTCTATCCATCAATCTAAGAACATCTATCCACTCTAACAGCTACAGGCAGATTATATCATTAGTTCTGAAACATGCGATAGCCGTTATCACAACTTATCACAAATAAAGTACTAGGAATTTTTAAATGGGGAGGATGGTCATTCTGTAAGCATTTTAAAAGCAAATTTTACAACTTTTTTTTTTGTTGTTATAAAAGGAAGTAGCTAAGTATGTCAGAAAGATAATGTTTATTCACTGAAAGAAGTATAATCTTCACATTTTTGTAGGAGCTTACAATTTTACCTGCCATAAAATATTTTGTGTATTTTACATGGCATGAGAAACCTTTTTTTCAAATATTATATGTCTGGTTATTTGCACCATTTCTTGCAATTAAAATTGTGAGAACTTCACAGAATTGTACTTTGGGAGTTTCCCACTATAATTAACATTTTCATGGGTTTTTTGCAATTAATTAGAAAGTTAGAAAACTGCATTACTCAATACTTATGTGGCGTTTCATCTCTAATTAGTCAGGTATTGATGTTCTGCTAATATAAGTGTCCTGCAACAAGAGCTTCTCAAATAGAGGTATTGGGGTAATCAAGACAGGTTCTTCATAGTCAAAAAATAGTAAGGATCCTTGAAGACCCTCAGCAAATTAAAATACAGTCAAAAATTATTTTGCTGAGAGTGAGGAGTGAAGAGAGGAATTCTGGGAAAGAAAAAAAAAAGAGGGAGATGTAGAATGAGGAAAGAAGGTACATTGACTAATCACTTCAGGGTTGGTGTCCAAGCATTTTGTTACTTAGTGACTTCAACTGTTGCTGCCTACACTAAGAAGCACTTCACAACAAAAATTAAAAGCAAAACTACTTCTTATGTTTAAGATTCTCTGTCATTCTGGGGGAAAGCGTTTAATAATCTAAAAAGCAGTAAAGAAGATGTGCTGCTTATATTATTTTATTCCCAATGGACAAAGGAGTGTTGCGTTGGGGTTTTTTTCTGTTGGTTTTTTTTTTTTTTTTTTCTGTAGATTGATTCTGTCCAGTACCAATGAGTAAAACAAGGGTTTGGGGACTGATGCCAGTAGACCTATATTCTACAAAGAACTAAAACTAAAGAAACTTAATGAATCACAGTAAAGTCACTCATGGGAAAATCAAACCCATAAAGGGAATCTTTATAACATTTTCATTTTTGTTTTGATAAAACACTTGTAGACATTAGAAATTATATACTTCCCACTCCTCACAGGCTGAGGCACATGGACCACTGCCACAGCTAGAACAATGTTCTGACTTACAGTTGTAGACCTAATGGCAGGCAGCTGCAGTAAGGAGTAAGGACTGACAGATTCTCGTGCAGGGGTCAGCCTTGCAAGTGAACCGAAGTAAAGAACATAAAAATCCTTTGCTTTATCTTTGTTCAGCACCTCACTCCTGAACAGTTATGCTAAGTGCCACTGTCACAAAAATAATTAATATACAATAAGCCTCTTTCAGGACCACGCATTTGCTTTATTGCTCTGAAACACCGCAAGTAGGTTTTCACACACATTCAGTATATGCTGATTCATTCATGTGGAAACTCTTCCTCTCGTATCCCCCTGTTACAGCACAGTCCAATAAATACTTGTTCTGAAGTTAACTATCCTTCTAGATGATGCTCTCAGCAACAGAAGTTGACCTGAGAAATAAATTTAATTAATGTCATGCTCTTTATGATTTAGAAGGAAAGCTGATATCACCCTTTCCAGACCTACTTTTATAAAACTATTCTCTGATTATTTATTTCTCCTAGACTTGTCAGAAACATTAAATCTAGCTTATCCACTTTGGCTAACAGGCTTGTAACTTGTGAGATTTTTCAGTCCTCAGCTGAAGATTCTGCCTTTGATTTGGAAGCAGAGGTATTTTTTCAGAAGTTAGGATTTTGCATTAGACTACATGACTAAATGACAGACAAAGTAAGAGATGAAAATATGTTTTTAGCAGAAATTGCCTCCAAGATTAATTAATTTCATAACTGCTGCATATGATGCTATTATTCTGTTATCTATCAGTAGCTCAGGTACAGAGATGTTTTGAGATTAAGACACCTAAACTTAGGCACTGACATATAAATACTGAGTTCTCTTAACTAAACCTGGTATCTGACATACCCATGAGTCACATGTCATAGATCTGATACAGTGCTATAATCCCATCCAAGTATCTTAGATACTTTGACACATTTAAAATACTCACTACACACAGTTAAAATAAATGTCTGGGGAAAGTTATTCAACTTGATCAACTTGTCGTGACTTGAAGTCCAATTCAGCTGATCCAAAGTAGATAGCTGATTTAGAGCAAGCAGCATCATTCTACAGGTCTATTGATAAGGAACAGGATTCAGGTGCCTGAATATAACCATCTAGAACTGTCTGAGATACCAAGGGAAGGGACTGGCAGGTATGATACAAGGTTATGTTGCATCTGATTCAGACTGGATTCTGCACCCATGTGAAATAGTACCTGGAGGCCAGAAAAGATACTCTAGAGTGTTGTAAATTATGTTATGCACCTGAACCTTACCTTGGATCTCCCTTAGAACCATGGAATCATAAAATCTTTTAGGTTGGAAAAGACCTTTCAGATCATCAAGGCATCTGAAAGACATCATTAACCTAATACTGTCAAGCCCACCACTAAACCATGTCCCTAAGCGTCTCTGAAATACTTCCTCACACCTGCACACCTACATGTCTCTGAAATACTTCCAGGGATGGTGACCCAATCACGTCTCTGGGCAGCCTGTTCCAATGACTGATAACCCTTGCAGTGAAGAAATTTTTCCTAATATCCAATCTAAACCTCCCATTGTGCAATGTGAGGCCGATTCCTCTTGTCCTATCACTTGTCACTTGGGAGAAGAGACCAACTCCCACCTCTCTGCAACCTCCTTTCAGGTAGTTGTAGAGAGCTATTGCTGAGGTCTGCCCTCAGCCTCCTCTTCTCCAGGCCAAACAACCCCAGCTCCCTCAGCTGCTCCTCATCACTGACCATGAGGCTAAAGCAACTACCTCACACGTAGTTACAACTGGACACCTATTTTAGGTGTCAATCTCAAACTGAATCCTGCCTCTGCTGTCTTTTTTGACTGAATTCCCAACACCAAAAACCAAGCAGCACTGGACTCCTTTAAACTTCACAAAGCAGCAACAAGGTGACACTGGAAGTGTTTTACCCTTTGCACACATCACTTAAGTTTTAAGTTTCTACTATCATTAAAATAGGACATTGTAACTTTGAATGTATCTTTGCAAAGGTTCACTATCTAACAAAATGAATCACAACTAAAGGTATATTTACTTCTGATCTTATGTAGCTTGTGTTTTGCGGTAGGTTTGTTTTGGTCTTTTTTTTTTATTTTGAAGAAAGAGCGGGAGATGTCTAAAAAGGTGTTCTTTTCAGATTCTTTATGCAGGCTTAGGAACTGTACTTGATGCACCATTATTACTCCTCCAAATACCAGGGGATTTAATATATTTTTGAGCAGAGGCTTCAAGATTAAAAAGAATAACTTCAAAAAATAGTATTACTACCATACTTCTGAACAGGCAAAGAAACATAATACTATGAGACCTATGAGACTACTGCTACACCTAGCTGTATATTCTAAATCATAAATTTTAATCACTGGGAAAAAGATATTCAGGCCAATCAAGTAACGCAAGATGGTGATAAAACACAATTGTAGCTGTTCTCCAGCTTCCAGACTTGCTAATGTCAGTAAAAAGGTAAATTCCAACTACAAGTTTTATTAGTATTGAAAATGCTGAAAGGTGGTTCCACCCTCACCTTTTCAATCAAAATCATCCACCCAAAGAGCTTTTATATTACATGAGATTCACAGAGTGAATTTCAGAGTAACTGTAATGGTTATGTGAAGGGCTCAACTCCCGTTTCTCTGACAGATCTAGGCCATCTGAGCAGGTTTTAAACTCCTTCATCACCTTTGAGACTGAAATTAAAAAAGAGGTATGCAATCCTCAGTCTGAAAGCTCTATAGTACTGAGAGCTACCAGAGAAACTGCATACATGGAGTTAGCCATGAAGGGATATGACGCTATTTTAATAACCAACATCAATGACAGGACTGCTAGCAGTTGCATCTGTCCCGTTTCTAATGTCTGTTGACCAAGTCCTTTAACTTTTTCTCAAAAGAGATACTGTGGATCTCTGAGCAACTGCAGATGCCAAACCAACCTGGGTGACCAACTGGAAGAGAGAAACTAAAGAGTAAGATAGAAAGGACAGCCCTTGTTTTAAAATCCACTTTATATTTTATATATTTGATTCTTAGTATTAAAAATAAGTCTGAATTTACGTTTTTTCTGGCTGTTTTATTCAACTGATCGCAAATCACTTAGACCTGCCAAGGAAGCCCAGTGTTGAAGGTCACTGTGTACTATGAGATGGCAAAATGATGCCTATGCTCAAAAAGAGATAAAGGGATAGGGGCTTGAAAGCATTCAGAGGAAGGGGGAAGTGCCCTCAAATGGCAAAGAAAGGGAAAAAAATAGACCTAGTTCAGGAATCATGGCAAGTTTGTTGGAAATTTAACTGGCAAATTAAAACTCTCATAGAAAATGAGTACTATACATTATTATGCTGGTAAAAAGAAAATCAAGGAGTTGTGCTCTCGTATTACACAAGCACTGGAGTAATTGGCATTATTGTTCATTGGGGTGAGGGACATTTAACATAGAAATCCAATTTTGATAGAATAATGCATTTACAAGTATACAGAAGTTCTTAACTGTTAGTATGTAGCTACTAATCAAAGACATTACTTCATTCAATCACAATTAAAAAAAAATAAAAATCTAATGGAACGATAGATTTGGTTTCATTTTTCAAAGAAAGTCATTCTTGGACAGAAGCCTAAGTTAAAGATGGTTTAAATTATAAAAGGAAGGACATGCACAATCTCTTCATCATTCTCCTCATTACCAATTATGATCGTGTCTTCTTCAGTGCTAGAAAGGATTTACATTAGTTAAGAATGAAAAGCCTTACAAAGCAGGGTTCCATAGGAAGTCAGGCAGACAAGCCTTTCTCCAATGTATGGTTAGACATTTCTGGGAAACACTATTGAACTGTCTTCCACAAACATGAAAAGAGCACAAAATAAAAATAGACCAAAAAGTAGAGGCCAGGTAAAGTTTCGTTCCTCCAAAACAAGAACGACTGCTCAATACCTGCATGAATTAGCATTCTCAAGTCCTCCTGTAACAGTGTTCCGTGAAACGTTGGCTACCACTAAACACAGAAGGAATATGACAAAGCATTCATCGAAGTACAGAGCAGTATTTTTCTCACATCCCATTTCCTTCTTTTGTTATAGTCTCACTTGTCTGGCTCCAGCCACTGCTGAAGTTCCTTGACAGAGCAACTTCAGTTCTCCTTCACAAAAGGGAACTCATGGATAAAACCCCAATGTCTTTATCAAGGCCAGTCACTGGAGAACCTCAACAAAAGCTGATGAAAACAAAACAGAGAAATGTTTGTCTGTTATGCTTTTTATTTTTTTTTTCCAGTAGGCTCCAATCACAGACTACTTACTTAACTGACAATGACTTAAGTTCAAAAATCCTCCTGATGATATGAGGGTAAAGGACACACTAAAGAGAACAAGGATTTTCACGTAATAAGTTCTACTAGAAACAATCTCATTGTGGGAGCCAACATATCATGTAGAGAGATCCAACATCTCCTCTACCTCCAAAACTATCCGTCATCTAATACCTAAAACCATTATGGTAGGCCTGACACATCCTTTGGCAAAGACCAATTGAGAAAACAATAATTAGTAAAACGGGGAAGGATACATTTAAAACTTTACAATCTGAACTCCACAGGCCACTGCCGGACCAGGAATGTATTATATATACAACAAAATGATGCACATTTATCTCACGGTTTCTGTTAGTAGTGTAGACTGATATGCACTAATTTTCTTACTGTCACAGCTATTCATATACAATCATCTCATAACTTTTTTTTCAGATTGTTATACTCATTGGAACATAAATGTATTTTATACACAAGTGGAAGTAGCAGTTGTAACTAAAAAGAAGAATAAATATATCTGTGGAGAGACAAAAACTTTCAAGTCACAATAGCTTGGCCAGAAAGTGGAAATATGTTCTTTCCAGGCACTAGATAAAAGTCACACGGCTCTTCTGGTCAAGACCAGAATACATACAGAAATTAAAAGAACCAGACAGCTACAAATTGTCTCTCCAGGAAGAAGGCCATGAATTACCAACAACTGCTTGATTTAAGATACTGAAATAAAGACACAGAGACACTGAAATATGCAGCTCAGAACAACTGTAGACATAAGCATTAAATCATAGCTTCTTACTTTTTCCAATAAAACAGTAAAGTTTAGGTAGGATTGGGTATACACAGATTTTCCTTTTATCTCATTAATGGGTAGGAAGTTTGGGAGAATAAAAAATATTTTGCTTTAAAAATCTGGTTTTGAATCACCTTAATCACTCACTAGAAAGAAAGATTTTATTTCAGCTGACGAAATTAGGCCTGTCATGTTACTATGCCAAGAAACCAGAAAAGATTACAACTAAACTAAAGCAAAGCTGAACAAAAAAGTTCCAGCTTTGAGAGAAATGAGGGGAGAAGTGAATCTATCTACTTAACTACTTACTTATCAGTATACTTATCTACTTACTCAAAAGGGGGTGCAAAGGTGCGTAAGGCACAAGTTAGTTGTGAACTTACAGTATCCAACAGAGCAGAGGATACAAATCACAACCCTCAGCTCCGAGGACAACAAGAATTTTAGGCAGCTCGAGAACCTCTCAGCACATTTTTCAATCATATGTATACTGCACTCATTTTAAATCAGCACTTAACATCTACTGATTCAGAGAAAGGAAATTTTCCCCCAAGAACAATTTCAATATTGTTCCCACAAAGGAACTGTGAGAAGTAGGCATGAGCTCTGATACACAATGCATGAAGGAAGTCTATTAGAAGGTTACTTTTACTACAGCTTGAAAATAAGGTTCAAAACCTGAAAGATGAAGTCTGTTTAAAATGTACATTTCTACCTTCTGCCATGGCAGGCTCACGGACAAAGTTTCCTTCTGTCAATCAATTCCATATTTTGCTAAAGTGGAACTCTGAGTAGCAGAGAAAAAAATAATTAGAATTCATAGAATGGTTATTGGGATTTACCACAAGCTAAGCTATTGGCAAAATGCACACACATTTATAGCATTTAGTTTGTATCCATTAACTAGACATAATTAACCACAATGGCAGATCCAGGATTATATAGCCTGAACTAGTAGATATTATTGGATTTAATAAATACACAGATGTAATGGAACCTGTGAGCAACAAAGCTTGAACTCACTCATCATTACTGAGTCATCTGCAATTTTTGCACTTTTTATCAGACAACCAATTAATTTGAAGAATTATTCTAACAAATTGACTATTGCCATTACCAAAAGAATACATGAGAATAACATACTGACTCCAAAATGTTCACATCTGTGCAATACATATGGAATATTATTTGTACTTGTGCTTAACTTAAGTCTACTCAAAACATTCTCCTGGGGTGGACAAAGAACATAAACTGATTTTTTTTTTAATTTAGTCAAGCAAAAATTAACTACTCATCCATCCAAGTATCTATTTTCATTTTGTGTTTTATTAAAATAGCACATGCAGTAGTCTTGTCTATATTATTGATTGCTATTGGTGGCTATTGGACGGATATAATGGTCTCAAGGAGTTTCCAAATATAAATATATTCTAATGAGATAATCCCCAGAGCATGGATATGGAGGAATGCTATCTAAATAATGTCACTTTGGTTGCTGAATTGGTTTCAAATTAATTGTTTCTTTCTTAAGCTATAATTATCAGGGGGAATGCAGTTAGTCAGAAGAGATGAAGTTAAAAAGTGCATAATGTTTAATAGCTCATTAAATAGAAAATATACTGTAAATTTGGGAATCAGAATGACTTGCAGCTAACTGTGAGATGATGGGTCATGGCATATGAAAAGAGACTTTTTTGGCAGGAAAGCAATTTGGTAATGCTGACTGCAGTATGCATTTACTTGACATTCGGAAAGATCATATGACACCAATGCAGATGAGGTGAACAGTGAAGAGAAAAGGAAGGGCAAGGAGAGCTAGAGGAGAAAAAGTTAGGTTATGAGAGTCTGGGAGGATGATGAGGAAAAGGAGAATAAAAGTGTCATTATTGGGAGTTCAATTTTTAAAGCGGGAATGGGGACAAGGTATTATATTAAAGAGACTCTGTATTCATGCAGCTATAGTGATACCTGTGTCCACACTTTTCTCACAGATGGCGTTTATGTAGAACTCATATAGGTGAATAATTAGTAATTTTGTGATTTCTCTTCACAGAACTGTTATGTACTCATTGCTCTGAGTATGATTTTAAAAACATACTTCATTTTTTAAAAGCATGAAATGCGTATTACCACATGTCAAATATGCATTTATAATAATGCAACAAATCACATCAACTTGAAAGAAAATCTGAAACATTTAAGAATAATTATACCGTTAAAACAAAACTAAAACATTACACCACAGCCTCAAAGTAGCTGAGCTAAGCTTAAACTTCCTCCTAGTACATTTACACATCAGCAGTGACCCCCAACAATTACAAGAGAGGACACAAACATGATCAGAATGGGAGAAGGCAGCTGTGCATTTGCATGGTCACAACTAAATTCACACCACAGCAGCCTTCACAGACATTAGGGCTAGAGCTCTTTGAAACCTCGTACAGTCATCTAAAAGCACGAAGTGATGTATGAAGTACTGCAGCATGTGGGCTCAGATTCCCAGATAAAGTGCAAGCAGCATAAAAGGAAACGAAAGTTACTGAGAGTTGTATTCTTTTATTTTGTTAAGTTTTGACCACAAGCTGATCTATGTGGTAAAACAAAATCTAGGATACAATCACCAAAAATGCTTCTATCAATGTACTGGTTCTGGCTGGGATAAAAATTTTAATAGTAGCACATAAGGTGTTGTGTTTTGGGTTTGTGCCCCTCAAGTGTCAGTGACCATGATAAGGCCACACCAGAGCAGGTACACCTCAAAGTGACCAGAGCTGTGGGTAGGTCCATGCCACAGGAAGTTATACCCCTGAAGAGACTGTTCTGTGGGCAAGTCCAAGATGGAGCAGGGGAAAAGGGGAAGAGTTCATTACATTATAGCCCATTCCAGAGGGACCAGGGGTGGAGATACCTGGTAACGAAAATACCTTTAAATTATTGTAATCCATTATTTGAGTTGCATTTTATAGGAATTACTATAGCAGCAACCACCTGAACCAATGGTGGATGAGCCTCACATGCAGCAGTGCCCCAAACTGAGCTGGCTTTGGTGCCAAATATCTCCACACAACACACCACCTCTTCTGCCTTGAGTGACCACCATAACAGATAGAACCTAAGTCATAGACTAAATGAACTTGATGAACATTTTATGGAGATTATACAGGGGTGGTCCACAGACTAAGGGAATGACATCTGTGTGTATAGCAAAGGCTGAGAAAGGGAGAGGGGTGTTTAATGAGGATGTATTGGATAGTGTGGGACCTGAGCATGACGTAAATGACATGCAGTAAGGGGTGGAGATTGTACTGACTTTGGCTGGAATAGAGTTAATTTTCACACAGTAGCTTGTAAGTTGCTGTGTTTTGGATTTGTCACCAAAATAGTGTTGACAACACAGGGATGTTTTAGTTATTGCTGAACAGTGCTTACACAGCATCAAGGCCTTTTTTTCTGTTTCTCACATTGCCCCACCAGTGAGAAGACTGGAGGTGCAAGATGTTGAAGGACCTCACAAAACCAAGCCAGGCCGACTAACAAACCAGAAAGGGCATTTATTTTTTTTACAAAATGGTAACAAACGCAAACTAAGTTTTACTCTAACTGAAACTGCTTTGAGCCTCCAGCAAACAACCCACAGGTTCAGGGTGTCAGTCAGGAATTAATACTACACAACTGACTAAAGAATTCTTTACCTTTATGGTCAATGATCCAAAATGCACAATCATTCACCTAATAAAGGGGAGGGTAAAACAACCTCGAGGAGTTTCCTCAGGTGGTGTCCCAACCTAAGGAGAGAGTCCCCAGCTGCACACCTGCTGCTCTGAGGAGGACCAGCTCAAAATGGTTCTCCAGTGCAGCCCCATTTATATCCTAGTGAAATCTGAACTGCTGTCATATATGGTCAAGTAGCTGCCTATTGGCTGAAGACCCCAACCCTTCCTTACTTTCAACCCTCAAATGCCTGATCATCACCATGTGGGCATAACAAGAGTTGTGGTGGGAAGTGTGGTGAGCTTTTGCACGTCATTTTTGGGTTGCTGTCAGGGAGGGTTCATCTGCCACACAGGACAGCTGACCACAGCTGTCCGAAGGGATATTTCATACCATACAACATCATGCTCAGCAGTAAAATCTGCAAGGAAGAAGGAGGAAAGGGGGAATGTTTGGAGTGACAGCATTTGTCTTCCCAAGTAGCTGTTATGCGTGATGAAGCCTTGCTTTACTGGAGATGGCTGAACACCTACCTGCCGATAGGAAGTGGTGAATATATTCCTCATTTTGTTTTGCTTGCCTGTGCAGCTTTTGCTTTCACTACTGAACTGTCTTTATCTCAATCCATGAGTTTTCTCACTTTTGCCCTTCTGATTCTCATCCCCACTGAAGGGGCGTGAATGAGCAAACACCTGGGTGGGGTTGAGCTGTCCACCAGTGTAAAACCAGAGCAATAGAATTATAATGTCTGTAAACAGAAAATAATAAAATCTCATTTCCATAAAAGACATAGAATCGGTGGGGCTGGGGGGAGGGAACGACGCACGACAACACACATATTTCCTAGAGTCGGAATTTCAACCAGCACCTATAGCACCTATATTCATGACCACTTCTTTGAACATCCATTGCACAAGTACCAATGTAATGCCTTGATTATGAAGTTTTGGACACTTTGGCAGTAATGTGTTTTAAGTATTACCTTAATTCCAATGCAACAGATAACCTTCATGATTCTAGGCTGAACAGAAAAAAGCAGGATCAAATAAAGAGAAGCATTAGGCAACATTAAACATATTGGCTGATAATACTGTATCTCAATCTACAGCATGTTACATAAGCATACAAATATATTTCTTCTGTCTTGATTCTGGTAAACTTATAAATCAGAACTCATCTCACTTTATTTGCTGCTCTTACCGGACCTCAAGATAAAACTTCCCATCTTATTTAAGTATAGCTTCTTTGTTACAATACACAGATTAAAAAAATTCAAAGCTAAATAAACACAGGTAACAGTCCAGAGAGGGTATTCCTCTGTCATGGTGCTGAAACAGATCTTTTGTCTGCAATTAAGCTTTAAACATGACCTCATTTTTCACAGGAATACCATAGCCTAATATATTTTGTCAGAAAGTGATATTTTACTTTGGTGCCATACCAGTAACATCACATTTGAAAATTTACGTTATTGTAATTTTATACTATAATACATGATAGCTACTTGCAGCATCCTTCTGAAAATGACCTGCTGTTATACAGCCTCTGTTCTGAATTTAAGGCAGTTGAATGTCTATAAAAGGTGTAGGACTGACAAACCGTAGAAGCAAAGCTCAAGTCCTGAATTTATACCCAGAATACAGGCACAAACACAGTTGTCTCAACAGGACCCCACCTACATCCCTTCAACATGGATCACTCGAACCAGTTAGCAACATTTATTCAGGCTCGCTTCAGAAAAGTCTTCAAGCACACAGTTAATTTGACTAGTCCCATCAAAGCCACATGCTTACAGCTGAAATGCCTTGCGTAATCAGACCTCAGGTTTTGCTCGCCTGTGCACACAGCAGGCCCATGTCCTAATTTTTGCTAGTGGTGACTGTTGAGACATGGACACTTTTAACGGTGAGAACCAAACTAAGACTACGAACTCATTTTACATAAACTATGAGACAAGCTTCAGATAGTACTGGCTCTCATCCCTTACTGGAAAAGTTCTAAATTTCAAACAGTGCCCTACATACATACAGCACAGAAAGCATCATCTTTCCTCAGAGCCATCGAGCCATTCTGTGCTACTTTGCAGTGACACTGAGTGCAATGACACAACAGCCAATGACGAGTTATGGTTGAGCCTGGAACTCAAAAAGCCGAACAGATACCTTAAATGGGAACAAACACCAAAAAAGTCTCATCTGAAAGGGGGTCTGAAGCACGGAGTTTTAATGCAGTGCTCACAGATGGGAGCATCTGCACAGTCACGAGGCAGAAGACGGCACCTCGCCTGAGACTGCATGTCAGAGGCTTTGGGACAGGTTCTCTCATATGTGCAGTTTCACACCGTGATGGAGAAGCCACAGGGACAGCCTGCAACCAGGAAGAGCATCCTGCATAAAGATGCTCCGATGAGCGTGAAAAGCCATTTGGTGACCCACTGCACCATACCCTGTCCCCTGTTCCATGACACCGCATGACGGACAGAGATGAGTGGGGGGCCACATGCCACATAGCTAACTGGTTTGTGGCAAGATGGACTGGAGGCCACAGCTCTGCCTTATCAATATGTGATCCAGAAACTGCAGTGGGGGAGTGGAAGAAATCCAATACGAGAGTATCACTGTGAATGTGAGAGACTTGTCAGGTCTGTGCTCCTGTCTCCAAAAGAGCTGGTGTGAGACTGCATGTTACTGAGAGATTTATTTTAGAAATGTATTATATCCTGCTTCTAAAAGGGAAAAATAAAGCAAAACCAGCACACTAAACAATTGCAGTTTGGTTCCACTGAGTTAAAATATACAGTACTGCAATACCGCCTCCTTGCATTTCAAGAAGGAAATTGTTTTATCGGATCAAGCCAGTGGTCCATCTAGTCCAGTACCTCACCTTTAAATTATGCTCTTGATATTGCAATAGGGGCAAGAAATCTCCCACACAGAGAGGCCAGCATACAACCAAAAACTTGGTTGTCTATTTCAAAAATGTTTCATACGTACCAACCCATTTTTCAGTAACCTGCTATTTATGCAACTAAATAGGTTTGTAGAACGATGCTTGTACATTTATTTACTCATGAAGTTTTCAGTCTAAAGCACCTTAAACGGCCTTAGCTCCAGTTCGTTATTAAAGGATAGAAGATTACCAAACACTCACGAGTCCAAAAAAAAGGTCTGTGTGCTTTCACCTGTGTGCTACTCTGTACTATGCCTCTCCCCTTGGCGTTGTTAAAAGGATGCTCATAGTAGAGGCAGCTGTACACAGTGCTGTCCTGGTGCTGAGAGACCCGTGTTCAAGTTTCATATTACAAGATCAGCAAGATGTGAACTGAGACTACTTGAAAATGTAAGCTATTAACACAGCACAGATTATGAGGATTGATAAGCTTTAAACAAGGGTACTTTTTACACATGCAATTATTTAAGTGATTCTTCCATACCACAAAAGAGACAGGAGCTACTCCTGTAAGTGCTTACGCCCGCAAGGACGAAGGATCAGATCCTTGCAAAGCATTTTCTAGTGCTGCTTCAAGCAACAGCTACAATGGATTCTACAAATCAGAGTCCTGACATATCCAAACAGAAGAAAAAGCTAAGAAAGCCTTTTTTAGTGACTTCATCCCATTTTATGTATGTAGTGTCCTGCCACAACTAGTACTGTAAAGCACCATGTCTTCATTTTCTCTTTTCTATCTCCAAAGAGTTTTTCAAAATACACTGTATGAAAGAAGCTCTATAAAAATGCCTTGCATTGTTTATCTTAAAAATGTGACTGTTTTGCACTAGCAGTACGAAAAAGTACATTAGGTAGCCATTATTATTTTGTCTTCTCTTTTGATAAATAACTGACTATATATGGTATGCAAGAGTGGCTGGCAAGGGTGTATGAAGTATCAAAGCACAGAAATCACTATCTTCCCAAATTCTACCAAGAGCAAAAGGAGGTAACTGTAGCTGTCACCAGGAAAAATGAACAACATTACTGTTGATGTTTCCACATTCATTCCTGTGTCTGATGAGTTTTATAAATCTGAACTGAGTTCTGAGGAGGAGTGTTTTCAAGTATATAGTAATGGCTTACAAAACCAAATAATTGGCCCAAATTTCCAATTTAAAATAGCTCCAAGAGCAGTCCTCTGTTTTTATGAAGTATTTCAAATATGAAGGTGTACATTTACAATGGATTCTGTGAAGCTCAGTATACTAAGTAAATGTTTTCTCATGCTAAAAAAAAAAAAAAAGGCAAGCCAAATCCTTTTAAAGTGCACACTTAAATTCAGTGATCTAAGGATAATGGAGCAAATCTCCAGCTGGTTTAAAATGTCAGACCTTTAACTACTTCAATGGAGCAATGAAAGTCTACATCAGTTGGGGATGCCCCTCTTCCCACACAGAAACAGTCGTGAATGGGGACAGGTCAGTATCCAGCTCTGCTGGCACAGGACCCTTCTCTTATACTCATCCAAACACAACTTCTGCCTCAATGCCTTTAAAATTCAGTTTTTCAAAAGGTAAATAGGAAATGCATTTTCAAATTAAAACCTGAATTGCTACCTGAATTATCTGGAGCTGTAGTAGCAAATAGATGAGAGGAAGACAACAAACATGTTGTTTAAATATAGACCGCAAATGAGAGACTGAAAATTAATTCATTAGATTTGTGGGGATTTTCCCTTGCTTTAGCCTCTGTATCATCATTCAGTCTTTGTTTACTTTCATTTATTTTCTTTGCTTGATGACGTTTGACTAATAAATACATTGATGAATTGCATCAGTAAATGCCATCCATATATCACAAAACCAGAATGTACTCAGTGTTTCTGGCACACTGATGCTAAAGGATTTTTTTTTTCTGTTTGAACTTTCAGTACTTAACAAAGGAAATAATTGTGCTTTGCTGGATAAACTTGCTGATTTTTATTTTAATTTTCAGTGAACAAACAGCTGCAGAATAATGTCACTTAATGAAGCATTTCTAATAAAATCCTGCAGAAGTTTAAAACAAGGGCATAGAACTGCTTGCTCACTGATAGTTGTATCATTCAGAGTAATTTTGCAAGATGGTGATCACATTTTTGTGTGGACGAGTGTTAGGTAATGTGATTTTCTGTCTTCCAAAGCCAGTGATTTCCTTTAGTTTGATAACTAGTTAGCATGGTCCTATTACTTATTTATAGTGAGTAAAACATGCAACGTAATTAATGTAACGTTTCTAATACACTGTTTAGGCTTTACACAGGTTGATAAGTAGCTATACAGTCAGCAATAAATTTAAGTGTGAAGACTCCCAGATCTAAAAAATTTCATGGTAGATTTTGCTCACCAAAAACATAAAGGACATCTTTACAAATGCAGGCTATATCAAGTCTGTCATCACCTGTGATGAAATTATGAAGCTTCTTGGCTGCTACATGTTTCTCTGCTGTCATAATTCAGTGTAAAGTATTATTCCCATTATGTAACTCTGGATAAGGTTCAATGAATCATCACTTTGCAACTTACCAGTAAAGCAATCTCCAGTATCCATCTGTACACACATCTATTTACTTTCACACAGAATGAGTTTTTCATGTATTCCCCACCAGAATTACCAAGCACATTACAAGCATCTACACGTAAAGCTGAGATCCCTCAGTTCATAAGAAGAGCCAGGTAAAAAGGTTACCCCATACGGCCAGTATGATAAAGATACTGCTAGATTAGTAGTCATTCTCTGATTAAAACAGCATCACAGGAATCAAGATTTTCTCTTGAAGTCACCTACTACAGGCAGCATATCTAAAATGAATACTGGATTTTTGAAAGCTCCCTTATGTTCAAATAACATTTTCAACTAGTGACTAGTAATCCTGATTTGCTATCAGCTAACTGAAATTATGGGCACTTAGGTGGTTTACATTTGTAAGAACAACAGTACCATAGTTTGGAAATTGGGACTTTATGAAATCAAAAAATATATAATTTTCAATATTGCCTCATCAGTATTAGCTCTCTGAAATAAAATGTTAATTATGAAAGTGAAGTACTTTACTACTGTTAACTATACATGCATGAGACAATTCAGGCATCAGTATGAAATTACCGCACCATTACTGTGAAAAAGTATAATGAAAGAGGCAACCTTTGCCCCCCCCTAAAAACGTCTTAGTATGCTCTTTCCTAACTTCAGCTAAGCTGTATGCCTAGTACCACTAAACTACAATTTTTCTAGTGTTTACCCTATGCTATAGAAAAGAATCTTAATTTATCAATTTAACTTACTTAGCTCAGCCCATAAAGTAGCTTTAAAGTGTTAAACATACAGCAGGCTGAATGCTGATATCTGAAACTAGTTGGTAGGACAGAGAAACCAGATAACAATTATCATTTAGTCAATAGTAATTTAAATGTATCCACTGCTGTTCAAAGACCCTAAGACCCTGAATGCTTCACGGGGCTTTCAGGGATAGGGGTTGAGTATGTTTATTGTTTAAATTGACAGTTCTGCAGGAGTCAAAGCACCGTTCTTTAAATACTGAGCCGGTGTCTACTGGGGGGTGGGTTGTAGAAGTGAGGTACTTAGTGCTCTGAAAAAAATACTGATTTCCAGCAAAACCTGGAAAAAGACAACTGTAATTACACATTTGATTTTAAATGCTTCAATGATTTTAATTCCCGGTAAGAACAAAACATGCAGAAGAGGCAGGCATGGCAACTCCTAATAGGGCAGTGCAAGCTCTTTATCCTTCGCAGAGATAACCTGGTGTCCGATCCTACAGCAGAACAAAGCGGGTTACCTTAAAACTTTCCCCTGCAAAGCTGTAAACGGGGTGGAATAGGGGAAAAGCCTTCTCGCTGTGGCATACGGAACCGGTACCGTATTTATTGGGTAAATGGGTTCACTGAAATGGAAAGAAAGCAGCGTGGATGGGTATGTTTCATACTACACACACCACAACTTGGAGAGCGTTACACACGGGGAAATGAAGCCATGAACCGCCTCTTTATAGCTCTTTTTTAACGGGACTCCTGGCTCTGAAGGCGGACGATAAAGAGCCCGGGCTCCGGAAAACGGTAAGCTCCCCGGTGCCCGGGGGGGCTGTGTCATAGCGGCCACCCTTCCTGCACGAATAGTTGGGCTGAAACACGGGTGGGTGCCCCTGGTCCCCCCACGGCTCTGCTGACATGCCGAAGTGTTCGTTTGAACAAAAT
>NW_010246602.1:0-366 GCF_000690775.1 Eurypyga helias
CCACACGGCAGTGAAGCAGCGCAGTGCCAGAGCCACGCGGTGCCGGAGCAGCCCAGTGCCCCGGCAGTGTCACGCTGGAGCCAAACAGTGCCAGAGCAGCCCAGTGCCAGGGCCACACAGTGCCAGAACAGCCCGGTGGCAGCCCAGCCCAGTGCCGAAGTGGCCCAGTGCCGGAGCCACACGGTATGGAACAACCATCCTGGTGCCGGAGCCACACAGCACCAGAGCAGCCCGGCATTGGCCCAGCCCAGTGCCGAAGTGGCCCGGTGCCAGAGCAGCCCGGCGGTGCCATACCCCAGTGCCGGATCCACGCGGTGCTGAGCCAGCCCGATGCCATCGCAGTGCCGGGCCGTGGCGGCACGGTGC
>NW_010246603.1:0-2249 GCF_000690775.1 Eurypyga helias
AACATATGATACAATATGATACTATAATACAGTATGAAACAACTATGATACAGTTGCTCAGCACCCACTGACCCATGCACAACAGGTGCTGAGTAGTGAGAGTAAGAGCCAGAGAGCCCGAGAGCCGCAGCCCGAGAGCGATCGCAGCCTGAGAGCCGCAGTCCAAGGGACAGACCCCGAGAGCTGTCACAGCAGATTCCAGCGAGCCCTGTCAGTGATAACACAACCGGGAAAACTAAACAAACCCACCAACTCCCTCACAAACGAGCCAGAACAGGAGTTAGCAAAGCAGCTAACAAAGGAATGAGGGAGCGTGTTAACAAGTGTGTGGAAGTAAAAGAGTAAGGGAGACAGTAATGGCTCCCAGATCCCCTCCTCACCTCTGCCCCGAGCATGACGCACTATGGCATGAAATACTCCCTTGGTCAGTTGGGGTCAGGTGCCTGAACTGTGTGTTCCCTGCACTGCCTGTAGCGAGACAGCGAGAGCTGGGAACGCAGCTGCAGGATCAGAAGCAGAGAAAGACCTTGAATTCAGTGCAGGCATTCCCCAGTGCCAGCTGAGAACTGATCAGTGCTGCTCTCTGCATCCAGGAACAGCTTTCTAGCAGCCACGGTAAAGAGAGTTAACTCTTTCCTGGCTGAATCCAGCACACCTTCAGAGAGTGGAAGCAAGGATAGATAGCATGGGAAGAATACAGGGAAATTTTCCCAACAGCCAGGGATCGGTTTGGGAAACTTAAAGCCTTGATAGAATTAAATCTAGCCAGGGCTGTCAAGGGCAACAAGAAAAGCCCTTGGTACGTTGGTGACAAAAGTAAGACTAGGGAAAATGTGAGTCCTTTTCAGAAGGAAATGGGAGACCTGGCTATCTGGGATACAGAGAAGGATGTGGTACTCAGCAACTTCTTTGCCTCAGTCTTCACTGTCAAGTGCTCAGGCCACACTGCCGAGGTAGCTGAAGGCAAAGACAGGAACTGCTACAATGAAAAATAGCCCATTGTTGGAGAAGATCAGGTTCAAGACCACCTAAGGAACCTGAAGGTGCACAAGTCTATGAGACCTGGTGAAATACATCCATGAGTCCTGAGGCAACTGGTGGATGAGGTTGCTAATCCTTTATCCATCATATCTGAGAAGGTATGGCAGACTGATGAAGTTCCCACTGACTGGAAAAGAGGAAATATAAACCAATTTTTACAAAGGAAAAAAAAAAAAGGAAGACCTAGGGAACTACAGGTCAGTCACTCAAGATTATGGAGCAGATCCTCCTCAAAACTATGGTAAGGTATATGGAAAATGAGGAGGTGATTAATGACAGCCAGCATAGCTTCACCAAGGGCAAACCAGACAAATCTGGTGGCCTTCTACAATGGGGTCACGACCTTGGTGAATAAGGGAAGAGCAACTGACATCATCTACCTGGACTTGTACAAAACATTTGACACTGTCCTGCACAACATCTTTATCTCTAAATTGGCTTGATGGTGACACTCAAAGAGTTGTGGTCAATGGTTTGATGTCCAAGTGGAGACTAGTGATGAGTGGTGTTCCTCAAGGGTTGGTATTGGGACATCTTCAACATCTTTGGCAGCAACATGGACAGTAGGATTGAGTATACCCTCAGCATGTTTGCTGACGTCACCAAGCTGTGTGGCGCGGTTGAGACGCTGTAGGGAAGGGATGCCATCCAGAGGGACCTTGACAGACTGGAGAGGTGGGCCACTGCCAACCTCATGGAGTTCAACAAGGCCAAGTGAAAGGTCCTGCATCTGGGTTGGGGCAATCCCAAACACAAGTACAGGCTCGGTGGAGAGTGGATAGAGAGCAGCCCTGAGGAGAAGGACTTGGAGGTACTGGTGGATGAGAATGTCCACAAGGTTTGGCAATGTGAGCTTGCAACCGAGAAAGCTATCAAACTAAGCATGACCAGCAGATCATGGGAGGGGATTCTCCCCCTCTGCTCAGCTCTCATGAGACCCCACCTGGAGTACTGTATTCAGTTGTGGAGCCCTCAACATAAAAAGGATATTGAATGGTTGGAGCAAGTCCAGAGGAGGCCACAAAGATGATCAGAGGACTGGAGCACCTCTTATATGATGAAAGGCTGCAAGAATTGGGCTTGTTCAGCTTGGAGAAGAGAAGGCTTCGAGGACATCTTATAGCAGCCTTCCAGTACCTGAAGGGGCCTACAAGGAAGCTGGGAGGGGACTTTTTGCAAGGCCTGTAGTGACAGGACAAGGGGTAATG
>NW_010246603.1:2404-12007 GCF_000690775.1 Eurypyga helias
CCATGCCAGGCGGGTTGGAACTAGATGATCTTTAAGGTTCCTTCCAACCCAAACCATTCCATGATTCTATTGATGATTTTGATCTCTCTAGGTGTGTGTCTATGTGTATGAAAGTGGGATGAGAGGGATAGGCTGAAGCCAGGGGACATAAAGGTTGAACATGTGTGTAACAGCAGAGAGACTATCACAACGTGTTGGGTTTATGTAGCAAGGTTTTTGTAGCAGGGGTATTGTAGGGGTGGCTTCTGTGTGAAGAGACAGGGATATCTATGTCAGACACAGACGGATCCAGCCCACTCCAGCTGACCCAACACAGGACACAGCTGAGCCCATCATTGATCCTGGTGGCACTTCTGTGATAAAGAATTTAAGAAAGGATAAAAATGCTGTTCAGCAGCTGTGAGAAAAGAGTGAGAAAAATGTGAGAGAAACAGTCCTGCAGACACCAAGGAAGTAGGGAGAGGAGATTTTCCTGCAGCCCATGGAGGACAATCTCAGAGCAGGTATCCACAAACAGTCCATGGAGGACTCCATCCAGCAGCAGGTGGGTATGCCCTGAAAAAGGTGCATCCTGTGAAGAGTCCATGGAAATCAGACTCCAGGCAGGAACCGCAGCCTGTGGAGAGGAACCCACACAGGAGCTGGATTTCTGGCAGGAACTGTGGGTCGTCGGGGACCTACACTGAAGAAACTTGTGAAGGATTGTGTCCTGTGTTACGAACACCACACTGGAGCAAGGGAAAAGTGTGAGGAGGAAAGAGTAGCAGAGAGGTTTGTTGGGACCACAACCCCTAATCCCCATCCCCCTGTGCCACTCTAGGTGGGAGGTAGGAGAGTTGGGAATGAAGAAGTGAAATTGAGCCTGGGAAAAAGCTGTGGGTAGGGGAAGACTTTTTAGCTTTGCCTTTGCTTCTCACCATCTTACACTATTTTTAATTGTCAACAAATTAAACTAATCTTCCTGTTTTGCCCATGATGATAATTTGTAAGTGATCCCCCTGTCTTATCTCAACCCATGAGCTTTTTTTCATCTTATTTTCTCCCCCCATCCTGTTAAGAAGGGGGAGTGATAGAGCGTCTGGATGGGTGTCTGACAGCAAGTGAAGGTCAAACCCACTACACACAATAAATTATGAGTTGGTGGAATAAATAAGCTTTGATCACTTCCTCCTCTTCAGGAAACATAGCTGTAATTTGGTTGTCATCTTCCCACTGCTCAGACCTGTGCATTTACAGGGATAGAGAGTGTGGCATATTTGGCAAATGCTGAGGGTTCCCAAAGAAGAGAAAACTTCTTGTCACTGTGATCCCTAGAAGACAGGTGTCTAAACTGTGACCTCTGTCAAGGATGCTTGGATTACTGCTTCAGAACAATCTATAATGGTACAGAAAATAGGGTAGCTGCATAGTCATTATATCTGAAGTGGTGGTTATATGCTACTAGGGGCGAAATCAAATTCTCCAAGTTAAGCCAGCCGTGTGCAGTTCTGAAGTGTGTTCTCAGACTGAAGTGCTGGCATAAGGCAAATTTTACAAGTAGAACTGTAGGACTAACTCTCACTTATGGTAAACGCAATCTCAGAGCACACAAATGTAAAGAAATAAATAGAAATGTAGATATAAATCCAGGAAATATTGTTATCTTTTATTCTATAGTTCTTATAATTTTTGTCCCTGAAGAGACGTAAGAAACCTTACGTCTTAATGTGCAAGCACTCATGCACTTCTAGGAATCTTGCCAATAAGATTTGTCTCTTCCTTTCTAAACATAACCAAAGCTGGGATCCTTGGCTTTTTCCTGCTTATCACTTAATTCCCATTTGGGTTTATCTTCTGCCTACCTACCCTGACTGCAATAGTCCTTATGGGTCCAGCACAATAAAAGTCATACTTCTCCATGCCGGATGAAAAGCAAAAGCTTTTCAACAGCACATAGAAACACAACAAAAAAGAATAAAATATTTTCACTGTCTTTTCACCAGATTTTGAACATATTTAAATGTTTTCAAATGCAAAAATAAATGAGAATGAAAAAAATATTAATAAAGTGTTTACAACACAGGTTTTTATTTTTGTTTGTTTGCAGCAAAAATGAGTCCTTGTTATCACACAACTTCTTTGACTGAAGTGTCTGCAAGAGTCTCCAGGTTTTCCTCTGCAAAGTTGCTTCGCATCAGATGGAGCCCAGCCTGCTTTGTTACATGGAGTAAATAAAAAGGTGCCTCATTAACAAAACTCTGTCTGTTGCTGGACATTTAATATTACTTACTTAGCTTTCAATTTCTTATATTATGAACTGCACCTTTCTATTTCTTCTTCACGAGAAAGTCTCAATACACTTCACACATGGAAAATACAATTAGACCTTTTTTTTCAGGTAAAACAACATAGCGGTCTGATAGTTCATTCATCACATGTATGACATCAGGTAAGAGAATTGGATCTTTGTGATTCCTCATTCACATCTTCTACTCTGAGAGATAAATTAAATAATTAACCAGAAAAGCACTATGTTAATAGCTGGCACCTACCCAAATGAGTTAGAGATCTGTCATTCATGGGAGAAGTATTGTTACTGAGGCAGAGAAAGCTAACCGGCTGCATTCGGGAAAGCATTGCCGGCAAGTAGAGGGAGGTGATCCTTTCCTCTGCTCAGCATCTGCAGTTCTGTTTCCATTTCTAGGCTCCCCAGTACAAGAGAGACATGGAGTTACTGGAGAGAGTCCAGCAAAGGCACAAAAATATGATGAAGGACTGGAACAATTTCTATATGAGGACAGGCTAAGAGAGTTGGGACTGCTTGGCCTAAGGAAGAGAAGGCTCAGAGGGATTCTCATCAATAGGATGGAAGGATCTAATGAAGATGGAGCCAGGCTCTGTTCAGTGGTGCTCAGGCACAGGACCAGAGGCAGTGGGCACAAGCTGAAACACAGGAGGTTCCCTCTGAACATCAGGAAATACTTTTTTACTGTGAGGATCTAGAGCATTGGCACAGGTTGCCCAGAGCGGCTGTGGATTCTCCATCCTTGGATATATTTAAGAGCCACCTGGACACTATCCTGGGCCAAGTGGTACTACTTGAGCAGGTGTGTTGGACCTGATAATCTCCAGAGCCTCCTTCCAAGCTCAAGCATTCTGTGATTTTATGAACTGCTCGGAGCTTGAGAGATCTTCATGTGCTAGATAAGCACTGGTCTAGGGGAAGGTGTCCCTGCCCATGGCAGGGGGGTTGGAACTAGATGGTCTTTAAGATCCCTTCCAACACTAACCATTCTATGATTCTATGATTCTATATCAGTGGTATGTGATTACTGAAAAGATGTAAGTAACTGGTAAGTTAGGTGAGGTAAGACTAGTCTTTCTTAAGAGAGGGCAGAGAATCTTGGATCATGGGGCTCTGAGTGATATACTTCCCTCTGTAGCTTTCACTCTGCTAATTTGTTTCATTGACACTTTCAGGACATTTTTCAAGTTAGGTAAACTGATTTTTGTATAACAGCATCTTCACATTTACCAGTGTTTCAATGTGAATAACCATTGCTCCCCTGAAAATTCAAATCTTCACCTTTTCAAATCTTCTTCTATTTCAGTTGAAAATCGTGAAGAAAACCATCATCACCTTGCACATTTTTTCTACTATTTCAACCAGAGTAACAGCTTTTTCTTTCCCAGTCAGATTTGTAGTTCTGTTTAATTAGAGAAAAACACTTCACTACTCTCATTATGGAATCTGTTCTTATGGACTGCTAATCAGGTTCTAACATAAACTGTGCATAAGTAATCATAATTGTAGCCATAACTATCCCTTACCTCTAATCAGGGGAGTTCTGAACCACCTACTTTAATATTCACAAGTAATAATTTTGTTTTTCTCTACAGCTATGGAAGGCCCTCATCCCAATTTTATAATTTTGTGCAAATGCATTTTTATTTTGGATGTGTGTGTGAAAAGTAAAGATCAGTTTTTATAGATGAGTAAAATGACCATTTTTTTAAATTAATGAAAATCAGAAGTTTTGGGGCAAATCGTTAAAGAAATACAGGGAAATTTATCCATGTATTAGAAATCATTGTACCCTTTTTAATTTTTATTGGGTATAAATACCAGCCAGCTTCCAAGCCTATGAATTCACAACTGTGGGACACTGCATTTTTAGGATGCTCCCAGATCATCAGGGGTTGGAAAGAATGCCATTATAATGAATTGATGCTGCTGACCACTGAAAAATCAGTGACTAACTTAATAAAAGGCTCCTCTGTCAGACTCAGTGTGAGTCAGTTCAGTTGGCTGAGTGATTTCTGAGGAAGGCTGAAATTAAGAAGGCAGAAATGAAGGACTACCAACAGCTTCCCCAGGGATCCACCTGGCCTTTCTGGTAGGTATGCAGCACCTAAACCTGGCTGATCATTGCTTGCTAAACTGTCCCTTCTCCACAGGATTGCTCTGAGTATATTGATCATATATGATCTTTTTTCCTTTTCTGGAAAGCATCCTGCAGCAGAAAAAGAAGGTTATTTGTAAAGACTGTATGGGACTTAACACTGAATTCAGTTATTTTTGTTGAAATAGTGAAAAACAGCAGCAAAAACATTTTTAAGCACATCTTTGTATCTTTTTCTGTTATATTTTGGTATTCAATCCCACTTATTCCCTCTGTTGTCAGACAGATACCACCACCAGGAGCATAATGACCTTTCTGGTGTGTGATGGTGCATTTCTTCCCTTCTCAGATCCTGGACCACTCTATGGCCTTACAGCATCCTGTCAAACCTTAGGCATTGTGCAGGGAGTTTGCTGGTTAAGCATTCCTTGATCATACACTCTTGCATTCCTAAGCTGGAGAACAGTACTGGCCATGCTAGAGTTCAGTTGCTTGATTATGTTGGGGGTGAGAATGAAATAACTAATTATCCCCTGACAGACCTGAACCTTTTTGTAACCCAGGTAGACCGGTACCAGCACTAATAGAATTCTGGGAATTCCAGTGATCACCTACCCAGATCATGGCCAGGATGTAAATTTACCTGTGTTTAAAGTCAATTATCTCAAGAACCTATAAATAGCAGTTCAAGGAAGTCCCTTTGAGCTCTACTGGACCTCAGCAGGTTGTGCCCCACATCTCCCTCTGAGTGGGATGCCTCTCAGAGTTTGCAAACCCTCAAGTTCGTGAAATCAGAGAACTGTTAACGCAGCCTGGGCTGAAAACCTCCTTGAGGCTCAATGCTTCCCCCGTTGAGAGATACACTGACATCCTACATGAACATTTTTACTGAACTCAAGGGGAAATTTTCAGCAGGTATCTTTGTACATCTATCTATCTATCTGTCTGTGTGAGTGCATGCATACAACTTTATGTGGATCATTTTGTTAAGTCTTTGATTAAGTTACTGTACTGATTCAATGAGAGAGAGATTTTGATAGGGAATTATATAATCTAATTGTGTGATATATCTGAATAGTGTTAATGAACTTTGAAATGTTGATACTCCAAATTGCTGTTTTGCCAAAGTTTTGCATAAAGCACAAAACCCAATACACAGCGATCCCTTTTCCTAATTCCTTAGACATAAACAGTTTATCATGTCTGGTACTAGGAGAGGATTCAGCCACACCTAGACTTCTCTTTGGGAAGTTCAGAAAACAAGGGGGTCCCCTCTGAACCTCATGACCCAATGGGAGCAACTTCCTTACTCCTTTATCCTAGTCCATATCACAACAGTACAATTCTGACTTGAATCCCCTGACTCAGTAAAACTTATTTAATTAGTGTATAAATAATTTTAATACCTTGCTATTTTGAGTTCACCTTTCTATGTTTTTCTGTGTCAAATAAGTATTAGAGTGGACCTTGCCATCTAATTCTGTTAAGTTATGCTTCTCACAAATTAATATCAAAATAGTTTCTCCCCTAATATTTGTGATACTGATCTTTCAAGCCACCTAAACCACTCTTTTCCCCTTTTACAACACAGTGCCATCCAAAATATCAGTATTCCCTATATTTATTTTGTTTCAGCTACATGATTCAGTATTTAGTATTGCACTTCAGTCTCAGTTCTTACTTGAACTGTGTCTAGCCCTTTTGTTTCCTGAAGATAACATCTCAGTGCAAGCCAATGTGAGTCAGGATTCCCTATATAAAAATGTCTAAAGAAGCTGGATTCCAGAGCTGGGCTTTGCTTTTGACAAACCGTGTTTTATTTCTTCTAGGAACATTTGTATTTATTTCTATAGCAGATTTTTACTAGAATGTACCAGCTCTACTTAATATCTTGTCATGATATCTTTATTGTTTGTGTGGTGTAACAGAAGAGTGAACCTGATCCTGCCCTCTGAGTAGTTCATCCTCACAAGTTATGGATGACCAAGGCTACTTAAAGTGTGTGATCAGACTGATCTGGGCCAAGGGTTTGACCTCATCTTACATTATCCTTTAAGCTAGCACTCTTCTCAAGCAGTATAATGAAATTATAGGCTGCTACTTCTCTAAGTTTTCATGATTTTCTGAAAGATACTGTTTTTGTAACAGTAAAAAATACGATTTTATGTTTCTTAATTTGAAGTATTTGCCAGAAAAGAAACAAATTTTCTTCTTACTTCTCCTGGACTCCTCTGCCTCACAAAGCCTCTCTGAGGAAAAACGTCAGCTGTACCCAGCACAGTCTTCATAATCAGTTAACTTGCAAATGTATACTCTCAAAACCCTCTCAAAAGTATAAACTTTTCTGACTCTTTACAGTCCCCATGCACAGCAGTGTGGTAACAGGGAAACACACTGGCCGGCCTCTGGAAATGTGGTTGTGAGAAAAAGCAAAGATGTGTCCGAAACTAGTAAGGATGAGTTGGATTCGCAAACTAACTGCTCACAGTGAACACAAAAATAAAGTGTGATTAGCTCCTTAGCTTTGTGGCTGGCAGGCAGAGAGGTGCTGAACATGTGGCTGAATTTAATTCTTTTTAACATGATATGATTGGTATTTCCACGTCTGCATTTCCATGACATGAAAAAGAATAACATACTAACCCTAACCATTCTATGATTCTATGATTCTATGATTCTATACTACTATTGCAACCTCAACTACAATTTTAATATGAAAGGTAAAAGCTAATTTTTGAGTTAATTTCCAGCTGCTGCTTCCTATTCTGCCACCAGTATAATCCCAAAACTCATGAAACTCTCCATATGAATCATTAATTTATACAGCTGATTTTTATTTGGCCAGTCCTATAAGATGTGGAGCACAATGACATGTGTACATGCTAGCATTTGTCCTGAGGGCCTCAAAGCATGAGGTAGAGACAGGGCCATGGGGATCTATATACCCATTGTATGTGTACCCTAAAAGTATACCCATATGCACATTGTGAATAGTGTACAGGAATGGCTTAAGAATCTCAGTATCTATTAGAAGCAAAACATTTTTCCTGTGTACTGAACACACTGGGTTGCCATATAAAACTTTATTTCGCATCTCAAATTGTTACTCACCTTCTGTGTTCAATCCATTTCTGATCAAAAACTCATTTGAGCAATTAGTTTTGAATCTTCACTCTATTAGTTTAAGAATGTTGGCTAAGCTACAAGGCCAACATTTTGTGTGGAGTGTGAGCTGAAATGAGTAAGAGAAGTACCATTATAGTACAAAAGCTGAACATGTCCATGCATATCTGGTGAGAAGCCCATGAAGGTCAGCTAATGAGCAGACAAGTGTCATTCCTTGTGAGAGACTGGAAATGTTATCAGATTTGCTACGTGATTTTGCATATATAACCTTAACTCAAAATAGACACATTTGAAATATCACTAGGACTCTCGAGAATTAATCTGATATCCTTCTAGCATATGGTTTAGCAATACAAAAAATTTCCACTGATCTTAGAAAGTTGCCACAGTTTTTGTATACTAGCTAGGTAGATGTACAAAAAACTTTGGAAGAGTCATTATTTGGATTTCCAAACAGATCACATCTGTCTATGTCTCTTTCTTATCTGTCTCTTCGGAATAACTCAGCATGAGAATGAGGGGAATTGGATATGGCAGTTACAGTAGTTGCTTAATTATTTGCTTTGTGTGGAAATGATTGCAAGCACAGGCAGGCAGCAGTGCTGAGGGAATGTAGGAGATACTCTCTCCACTATGATATTAGAAAATGAGTCTCAGACACTGAAGACCTTCATGATATCAAACAAAATGAAAAATAGCA
This sequence comes from Eurypyga helias, assembly GCF_000690775.1. NCBI lineage: Eukaryota > Metazoa > Chordata > Aves > Eurypygiformes > Eurypygidae > Eurypyga > Eurypyga helias. The sequence continues at coordinate 10,613 of NW_010246603.1, forward strand.
ACCCAGTTTTCTCCATAGCCTTTTCACCCATGTGGTTCTCAGCCCTCCAAGTGCACAACTGCACTTCAGAGCTCTGCGCGGAGGTCTGCAGGCATCCTCAGTCGTTTCCTTAGCAACAGGAGGCATGTGCAGGCTATCTGAACTGCTCTTCCTACACCGAGTTTCCTTGGCAGCAAGGAAAGTATTTAGAAAGGAAAAAAAGGAGAAAAACCCATTGCAATACAGAGGCGAATTTCAGCACTTCACATCTGCAGACCAGGGTGCAAAAAAAAAAAAAAAAAGAACTGTGCTCATTGAAATAAAATTTTATAAACTTCTGTACGGATCTGGGCTTTCCTCTGCTGAGGCTGACAGAAGGTGCAGGGATGGCCGTGCGTGTCTGGGCCAGAAAAGCATCACGCTGTCACAGCTGTCCACACAGCAGAGCCTCACCCCAAGAAATTTGTATTCCTGCAATAGAAGCATCTTCCACGGCAGGTCAGGTGGACATGGTGGCCCTGGATAAGCACCTTGCACATAGAATGTCCTCCAGAGGACAGCCCAGCAATTTGTGAAGGTTATCTCTTGACTTAATGAAGTTTCTCTAGCAGGAGATGACCTTCACTACCAACAACATGAACATTTTCATCGTAAGCCAACACGTGCTCACCATTGCTTTTAAACGTAGGAAGAAAAAAGTGCATGCACTGGCTGTTGCTGTTCACTGGCTATAAGCTTATCCACAGGGCAGGCTGCAGGCTAGGATACATCCATCCATCATGTGAATAACCAGGTAAATTCAGCTACTTGGCAAAGTAGATTAACCCCTGGATTGCAAAGATGTACCAAGCCTGCTATCCTAAAACATTTGGGTATTTCTACAGAAGATGCCAGCTGAATTGTAAACTTTTTCAGAGATATTTTTCATTTCGTGATTACAGGCACATTAAACTTTCAATTTAATTAAAATCTAAAATACACAGATTGCATCACCTAGCTATCAGATAATGAGATTTTACATTTTATTTCTCAACTAAAACACAAAATAGAAAATGTATGCTTTGTATTATGACTTAGGACAACAATACTGTCCGAAACATCAACTGATGAAGTACCCTGGAAGAAAGAATAATGAGAGAAAGCTTTATGTCTAAAGACACAAAGGACTTTTCTGACAGTGGCTTCTTGCATCTGTAGAGAATTTCAGTGGCCTTAGGGGCAATTCTGATACATCTGTTTTTATAAATGAAGGAAAATAGATTTTATATATATATAATGTATATTTATATATATACAAATACACAATGCTCAAATGATCAATTATTTATATGAGAAAGAGAATATTAACTTTAAAAAAAGTGAATTAGCAAATTATGTAAACAAACTCATATATCCAAAAAGCCTGAGGGACATCAA
>NW_010246604.1:0-32723 GCF_000690775.1 Eurypyga helias
ATTCCATCGGGTCCCATGGACATGGAACTGATGGAGTTCCCTCAATCGTCCCAAAGCCCTGAAGGTGCATAAGAAGTTTGCACTCGAAGAATGTCCTCAAGTGAGGACAAAAGAGATATAGATGCTGCTATATCTATTTCTCTCTCTACTTCTGTATTATTTAAGGTTGTTGATGAGGAATTCTACTTACTTGAGGTAACAGATTAGCTGAAGGGGAAAAGCCTGGGCATTCTGGTTCCTTTTTTGATTTATCTGTAGGTACTACCTTAGTCCTCTGAACCCTCACCTTCTCTTCCTTTAACAGTTTCTTCATCACTGTTTCATTGACCTCACTTAATGTCCTCCCTAATTGGCACAGATGGTAGAACATTTTTCCTAATGCTTGCTTTTAATTTCTTTCTTTTCCCAGATTTAGGAAAACCATAAACTCCTGGTTTAACCACCTTAAATATTACCCCTGCTCTTTCATATTATTTCATCTAAATGTATTTTCCTGTTGGCAGTTATCACAGCCCTTCACTGTTATTTTCTCTGAGCAGCGTTAAGCTTCCAATACAAAAGGATAATCAGAGACTCTCTGTCTCAATGCAATTTACCCCTACATAAAAATGGCTTTATTTCATCTCTGGTAATATGCACTTGTCGTGGTTCAGCCCTGTCTGGCAATTAAGCACCACCAGTCGCTCTACCACTCCACCCCTCCCCACTCCCAGTGAGGAAGGGTCGGAGGAAAAACCAGGGAGTCTCATAAAAGTTGAGATAAGAACTATTTAATTATATAAATGAAACTTATGGAGTTCCTAATAATACAATTGCTAGTAAATAATTAAAATAACAGAAAAATAGAGCAAGTGATACAGGATCTCACCACCCAGGAGCAGACACAGCCGGGTTCCAGGAAAGGCAGAAAAATAAATCCAAAAACCCCGAGAAAGAAAAAAATAAAATAAAATAAAACAAAACAAAACATAGGGAGAAAGACCTCTTTCACTCATCCCATGAGCTGAGAGCAGGGAGAGGAAAAAAAACCTTTCACACCCTGACTCCTAGTTCAACCTGCTTAACAAGAGAAGCTCCTTCTGTGCTGAGCACCCGCCACGAGATCCGAACAAAGACCGCGGGGCGCTCGTCACCGGACCCTTCGAGGTGACCCACACACCCCTTCCGGATCGTGCCCATGCTGCAAACATCCCCCTCCCCACACCTGCCCCACCAGTCCGCGGTGCCGCTGGTACTGGGGTGACATCAACCACTCAGCTTGATGTCTTATGGGATGACACAAAACATAGAGTGGCCCTAGGAGAGCAGCTCATCGCTGACTGGGACTGGGACAGCACTTTATGCTGTTTCTGTATGGAACATCTTAAATGGAAAACAGAAAAGTTCCACAACAGAAGTATTATTTAAAAAAATCAAACCAAACAACGACAACAACAACAAAAAAACATTGAGAATGTGCTCATTTAAATGTATCAAAGAAATCCAATTCTATGGCAGTGCAGTGTTAAGTTTGAATGAAGAAAAGTGTGACAAATAATACAAACAGACACATAATCAAGTTCTGCTGTGCAAGGAGCTACCACGCATCAGCTAAACATCAATATCGGCTGGAGGCTGTCCAGCTCTATCAACCAGTGGGGTCATTTATGCAAAACCCAGTAAATGAGATTTGCATTTCAGGAATCTCACAGATACCAGATTATTTCTCTTCACAACACTGTAAGTCTCTCATACACATTGAAGTTTGTCACAAGACACAGAGGCAGGCCTGCAGGTAACACAGCGAGCCAAGGACGAGAGTAGGCACCATTGCTATCTGGGACCTCCCCTGATTTCCCCCTTTTATATTAGGTAATCTCAATAGTTGTCTTTTTCTTGTATGTGCCCCAACGTCCAGAAGCTTCATGAATCACATGGATAACCTAACTATCCTAAATTTGGCAGGCAACTTACACACTTCAGTGAGATTCCTATATGTAGTTAAGAATTTTAGTTTGCCATTCCTTCAAAGTTGGGGGTGGAAAAACACACCATGAAAAAGATAATCCCAAATAGAGTTTATTTTTCTGTAGAAATAAAATCCTTTTATGGCTTTCTGTAAAGTGAGGAACTCAAAAATAGTGTCTTCCACTGCCTGTCTGGATACTAGTTCTCCAAAGCAATTATCATTTTAAGTTTGGACAGGAAAAACTCACACAGGATTGTAATTATCAGTTATTCAGCTGGTCAATTGCTGCTTTTCTTTTTCTTCTTTTTTTTTTCTTTTCTAAATCTTCAGAAACTGATAAATGTCTTTCATTATTGTTTCTTTTCACCAGCATTTTGATAAAGTCGTACCAAAAGAAAAGCAGTCTTTAATTAATTTTTCTTTTGCTGCAGCGTAGTGCAGTAGGAAGCTCTCTCTTCTTTTCTGGGTGTGCGGCTGAGTTTCAGAGGATGAAATTTCTTGCCCACTGTCGCATGGTTCCAATACACCATGCCATGTCAAAGGCAAGTACAATCTGGCTTTTAAGGGTTGTGTTTCAGTCTCTATGTACTTCTTCGAGATAGAATTCAGCACATCAGGAAAAATCCATGGGTGTATACCTTGGCCACATCCAGAGATCAGACTGGGACAGAGCACCATCCCACAGGGAAGAAAGCAAGGCGTGCGGGCAAGGATGACTCCAGGACACTCATTGGGTATCCCAGCGTGGATGAAACAGAGATCAGGATGGACATGCTGGGTAGCTCCCAGATGCTGTTGGATTCCTCTCTGCACTATTGATCACTGATCCTCAGGCTACATCATCCTTCTTCCCTTTCTCCCTCTTGACTGAAAATCATTCAGAGGAGACTTATTAAGGCCAAAGAAAATGCATGTTGTCTCTGGGAGAGGCAATGCAGAATAATTGCTCAGGAACTGCCATTTTAAATGCTTCTTACTCTGCTTTTAATGCTCCTGCATTTCTGGGGGGAAGTTGTTACAAAGTGTTTGTATATGCCAGTAATTGAAACTGAGTATAATGCTCATTAAGGCCTAAATAAGGATGAAGAGGATGATCATCAGGACATATATAATTGATGGTGTTGCATTAAGTATTATAAAGCAATTCTAATTATAAAACTTCCCAGGTCTTCTATCAATCATCCATCTCTCGTTCACCTTTTCTGTTTTGATCCCCACACACATTACTCATACAGCCTGAACCAGGTCCCTTGCCGCGCCTGCTGCGCAGTCCCAACGGTGGTTATTGAGTATGAACCTTGAGGAAAGGGACTCAGCACTAAATGCAGCACAGACAGGAATAAATAGCTTGGTTCTACAAGGCTTGTGACACACACTCATCTTTTGAATTCCTAATGCGTGCGGTTCTACTACATTTCCCCATTAATGAATGAGAAAACTGCATTGCAAAAACAACGTTTTCCAATTAAATCTCCGTTACTGTCGGGAATGGGGTTTTAGTTAGCTTTCGAGGTATGACCTTCGTGCGTGTGCTGGTGTGCATAAGAATAAGCAGACATGTAAGAAATGCAGTCATTCCTCATTCTCTTTTGCTCAAAAATAGAAAAAGAAAAGAGAAACAAAAATTCATTTATTAAAAAAAAATATAAAAAGGCATTTTCAGGAACAAAGTGGGTTTTTTCCTAATGAAAGCTAAATAGTTTATATTTGAAACTGTTTAAAGCTTATTTTTGAATTAAAGTACCAAATTAGACATGAAAAATTGGAAAGAAGTTCCTGATTTCATTACCAAAGTTTTACAGACACTTTATTAATGACTTTCAGATATTTATAAAAAAAAAAAAAAACAAACCTCCACAACTGAAACAGCAAGGCATAGATTAAAAAAACCCCAAACAAATAAAAAATAACCAAACCAACCAAACAAACAAAAAAAAACCAACCAACAACATTAAAAGAGTTCTGATCAAGTTCTTCTGTCTGGTTGTGCTCCTGAGACTCACTGTTAGCAAGAAACTAGAGCCGCCTGGGAAACAATAGAGGCTTTGGGAAAAGGTCTGAGACCAGTGCTATACTTCACGTTGGTCGTCCAGCAGTCACTGAGCAGCAGGGGCTCTCGGCACATCCAGGGCCTGAAGTGTGTGAAAAACTCCCCAAAGAATTACAGCTGTTAAAAAAAAAAAAAAGAAAGAATTTTTAAAAGCCACCTTTGGCAAAGCTGTAAGAGTCTCAAAGGGTTTCTATATTCCGTCACTAGATAATTCATAGATTTGGTACCAAAATTTCAGTATTAAAATATCTACCAAATAAAAAATGTCTATGATGATTCTCAAAAAAGAATCATTAGTATCACTTTAGCCAAAATCAAAATATTTAATTTGCAGTCAGCTTAGCCATACGCCAAGCTTACTGGTAGAGGTCTGACTCCTGATTTCCTTACTCTTCCCTGTGTTTCCACTGGTACCTCTCTCTTAACAAACCTCCATGATATATTGTGGGTGCTGCAGGATTTCAGATTTACCATGGGATGACAGCTGAGTCTGTATCTCAGAATGGGAGCATGAGACGTCCAAACTGTGTCACCTATGAAGCACCACTGTGCTGCAGGAGGCAGAAATTTATTTTTGAACTGATTGAGATGAAAGTATCACAGTTCTATTCAACAAGGGCAAATAAACTGCTCTGACTTTTCTAAAATCAAAAACTCATTGAAAAAAAAATAGGTATATTGCCTTTTTTATCTTGTCTTCAGATGAAAGTTTTTGAGCAGGAAGTAGTGAAAAAAAGTATTCAATTTCCTTGTTGAAAGCAGCTAGAAAAGAATGTACAGAGGACATTATTATTGTTATTGTTATTAGATTATTTATGATAATGAAGATGAGAACATGGGACTGAAATAAACTTCCATGTAATGCAGGGGTTTGTTCTCATAGTCACCACATCAGATGATCGCCGTACTGCACATCCTAGTGGCAATCAATTTCTTTTACCCTTCTTAGAAGTGATGATGAAGTGTGGTACTACACTAAATCCCATCATGTTGTCCTTGAGCAGCAGAGACCCCCTGGACTTGTCTAAGTCAGTCATGCCAGCTCTTTTAACTGGTGGTACCTGGGGCTAGGGTAGCCAGAATTTACGTCCAATGACCTCTAGCTCCAAGCTGAAGGAGCAAGATTTCTTCCACTAACAGCTCAAATCACTACAAGGACACCTTTTGGTGCAAATTGAGAATGCAACCTGGACTTTGGTGCCAGAGGTTTACACCTTAACTCCTCTGGCATCTCAACTCTCAGTGAAGGAGGACCACTGTTCTTTTTTCCCCTAAAGAAATTTCAGCTTTTTTAGCGCTTTCATTGTGTATATATGGATTTCATTAGTGTGGCTGTGCTGTAGTGAGATAGCTGGTGATATTGTCCTTCCCCTAACATGCAATGATATTCCAGTATTATTATGGCAAGCTGGAGCACCAGCAGTGTGGAAGTGCTGGATGAGTCATCAGGGCCCACTAATGCATTTTCCAGCTGTCTTTCTCATTCTTACTGGCTTTGTTTCTCCTGTTGCACTTTCAGCATCTGAGGGAAGGGGAAAGAGGCTTTAAGATTACTGTATATGACATGGTCTGCTTAGAAGAGCTTACACAAGATAAATAAAGGCTCAAACTGAGGGAAAATTCCCTTAGAATGCAAGCGATGCTGCTATCCTGCCCCAGGCTGCCTCACAGAAATGGGATGCTTTCATCCCGAGCTGCAGCTGTGCAGCAGCACTATCGCAAAGCGAGCTTGCCAGCCGCTAAGGCATGGTCCGTTTTCAGGCAAGCTTGATAACAAGTGAAAAATCGAAACCATTTGCCATGGAAAGTGTTGGGTAACCAGTGTGCTATGCACAGACCTGCCTCTGTCCCCTACAGAGCAGGGTTCAATCTTCCATCACCGTGGGGTAACTGTGACCGGGATGTAACGACCCCATATCCAAATATAGACAGCAACCCATAATAAAAGCTTTAGGTGAACTGGAGGTCTGATTAGAGATTTCCTAAGCTGGAATATGTGACCAGACCATTGGGTGTTTAAAAACTATCGATGAATCTGCTCTTTCTGAGTTAGATTAATTGCCTGTTGCTGTGCAGTGGTATCGTGGAGAGTATCTTTGTCCTGCATCGGTGAAGTTGATGATCTCCTGGCCTCACCTTTACGTGTCACTTTCTCAGTGTGAGGGCAGGAAACTGCTTTACCTCTCCTTCCAGGATTGCAGTAATCCCAGAAGTGGGAACAGTGAGAAACAGAGCGCGAGAGACATAGGATGCTGCTGCTGCATCCATACCAGGTCTAGTGGTTCTAATACACAGTTGCAGTTTAAACATTGCTTATGCTGTCTGCGTCAGAGGAAAGTGGATCCTGAGCCCAGCAGCGCAAAGCTGGAGAGGGTTTTGGTTCTCAATCTGTCTATGAAAGAGCAGTTCATGGGACCATACTTCATTCCTGATGGACAATCAGCTGGGCTAAGGTGTTTATGAGACCAAGTACATTCGTCAGAATTTCAGTAAATGTCATGTTTCCCTGTGGCTGGAAATACACCATTAAAAGGGATTTTCTGTGACCAAAACAGCCTCCAGTCTGAACAGAACTGGTGTGAGGGAAAGCCAAATATGAGTAAGAATTAAACGTAATAGCGGTGTTTACTCCTTTCACATTCTGGGAAAAAAAAAAAAAGCTTTAGGTTAGTTTCACATTTTGTACAATCAATTCATTTAGGATTTCTTTTTTTATAAAGGTAACAACAGAAGAAATGGCAACTCTTGTTCTATTTGCCATAATCACTGTGGTTACTGAGCCCCAACAATAGACTTTGCAAATCAGCCTGTATATTACAGAGCCGTGAACTTGGAAGTGGGAGGAAAATGACACCTGGGTATTTATATTTAAGTTTTCTTTTTTCTTATCAATCCACTGAGACACCTGGGAGTTTTAAAATACTGGTCCATGAAGACATCATGTGTAATATGGCAGATGAAGGAGGAGAAAGGAAAAATAGGTTGGGTGGATGACAGAGATGTGTCAAATCCTGAACTTAAGGTCAAGGATTAGAGCCAAGGTTATATCTCAATTTATTATAATTACCTAAATCTCTTTCCTGTCTTTTTTTTTTTTTTTAACCTTTTTCCTTTTTTACTTTAAGTACTGCTTTGGCATTTGGAGGTTCACGTCAGATTTAATAACCAAGCAGGTTAATGATGAAGACTCTGGGCAAATGTAGCAATTTCTCAAATTCTTTTTTTTATTTTATTTTAATTTGATCTTGTGGACACCCTTGAGTAATTTTCTATTTACCTAACCAGCTCATGTTTCTGGCTGCTAATTAGTAAATTTAGTTAATCACACTTTCTACTTTCTGGAAGATATGTCGTACTTCACTGTCAGAGAAAGCAGAAGTATTTGGGCAGTGGAGTGAGACCTGTTATTTAAAAAATATTAGAGTTCAATCCATTTGAAGCTACCTCAGAAGAACTTCTTGCATATTCTACTGTGATATTACTGTAGACAAGACAGGTTCTATTTGTATGTGCATAGATTTCTTCATTTTTTGACAGGAGGATTTCACTACCACTGTTTATTAACCCATGGCTCGCTCCTTTCTGAAAACAGTAATGTCTGTGTGAGACCACCTAATGCCACTGCTTTTGAAAATTTCACTGTGATTATTGGCATTGTTATTAGAGGGAACATGAATTGTAAATAGGAGAGTTTTAGATTCCCTAACCTAAGTTAATACAGATCTGGATTTTTTTTTTAATTCAAGTGAGAATAATCTAAATATAAGATCCTTCAATTTTCCTTGCCTTTCCATGTGCTTTGATCACCTCCTGAAGGACACCGCACAAAATTTCAAGATCCACACAGTATCACTTCATTGCTTAAAATTGGTTTTCTCACATTAGCTTATTGTGAAAATCTGACCGGGTAATAGAATAGGTTTTAATGAGTTTACTTCAATTTAACACAGACGTGTCTGTGGACAACATGTCTGCATCTATATTCTTTATGAAATCATAAAAAAATGCAGATTCTGCATAGCCATCTGTTAAAAATTTTTTAATTTAAACTGAACAAGCTGGATTGCGTTAAAATCATAAAGGATAGGAAAAAGTAATGAAGACATGCTTAAGACATGCTTAGTTGCTTTGTTAAAATATGCAACTAAACTTCACCTGGTGTTAATGGTCACAGATTTATCATAATGCATGCAAATAGCATTCAATCAGTGCATAATGAGGCATTTATGTCATCAGTTACTTCTTTGTCAGAGATCATCTTTTTGGTTTGTTTGCACAATGAATTCATCTTCATTGCAGTAAGGCCAGTGTTGGCCAAATGACAGTGTTTCCCATCTCCACAGGGACATTTTTAAGCTATTAAAACAGCCATATAAAAGCAAGCAAAAAATATATAACAAAAATTAACCTAGAAATTTCCTCTTCTTCCCTACTTACTCATTTTTCTTCAATAGATGACATTGATTGCAGGCTAAGGTGCATTGCTCTTACACTGTCATCAATATAACTGCAGGTATTCTTTCAGGGATTACAAGTGCCCCTTTCTATACTCTCCATAGACTCTCCCAATAAGATACAGACCTTTCATTGGACCATAAATAAAAATGTCCATTAATTACAAGTTCTCAGGTTGGAAACTCCAGATTTTCTCCCATAGTACTTAACATACTTGGGAAGAATGTTGGAAGCATCTGCATAGCTGCTTCATTACTGAGTTTCAAATTCTTCCTTATATTTTCTTTGCAGTGTGACCTACAAAATATCTCCAAACAGGACAAGTTTTAGTTCTCAAGTCCACCAAGTCTTATAATCTACAACAGTGGTCTTGTTGTCATTTAATTCTCCTTAGTTCCTTCTCTTATCTAGTCTAATCTTTGTTTGCACGTGCTTTTGGATGGGATTTTGTTATGTGTCTGCACGGTGCTTGGAAAAAATAGGGTTCAGGTGTGCAGCTATGACTATTCGAATGTGATTCCTACAATCGAGACATCTGCATCCAAGGCAGTTCTTGGACTTCACTTACGCGTGCTCCAAAAAACTCTTTTGGGGTTTATGAATGAAGAATATATGTTTTGTAGTCAAAGTTGCAATTAACTATAATATTAAGTAGCGCAGATATACTCACTTGAAATAAACTGTAAGTTCTAGAGTCAGCCAGTGCAGTTTCCACTGTCACAGGACATCCCGCTTACCCTTCTTTTTTTCCATTCTGGATGTATATAGGTGTTATTACCTCTTAGTATACACCAGATTGAATTATACGACTGATTCTAATGACCACCTATGAAGCTTTATTTCCTAACGTACAAGATGAGTCAAAACACCTAAAGTCAGATGTCACTCTGGTTTTACCCTGCAATATTTCCTTTCTGTATTCCACTGACTTTTAGCCTTGGTTTCAAGATGTTCACCAACATGACAACCATTTCAGAAAATGGTCTATGCTAGACTATCTTTTCTGTAAAACTACATTTTTCATATAAACCAAATAAAATAATAAAATTACCTAAGCCTCTAAAAATCACAAGTCTAAGACTGCTCTTCTCACTTAAGGGTCCGAGAACCTCAGTGGGTTTGGGTGTAAGAGACATGAAGAAAATTCAGGCAAATTTACTCTCTGGAGGAGCCATTTCTGACATTCACTGGTAGCTGAAGGAAAAGAATACACCTTTCCTAACTTCAGAGACTAGGATGTGTTAGTGTTGTGGATACTTTAGTGCCTTTCTAAATTCAATCAAGAGATTGTCTATCAAGAAATAGGAAATTCCCTAGGATAGCTGAGATGTTCATGGCTGAAAACACCTCTAAAGATGCATAACATATTCCACTGAACAAGAGATTAGGTCCTAAATTAAGCAATTCTGCTCAGCACCTGAAGCAAGGTGGGATAAATCTGGTCAAGGATGCAGGCATCATAAATGACTTTAAACTATTTATGCTTCAATTCAGCAAATTCAGACTTCACATACAGAAGTGTAAGGGGAATCTTAGTTCCCTTTACAAAGCACACTTATTTCTGGGATGTTGTGTCAGATTTTTCAGAAAACTGCCTCATCCTTCTTGCTCCCTGATTACGTTTATTATGTTTATTTATAATAATAATAATAAAGCAATTTTCCTATTAACAGCTATTTTGGTAATAACATCCAGATCATATGCTGCTTTATCTTCTTCTTGAGTTTGTGGGGTTTTCCTTTGTGCACTAGCACCTTCTATAAATTCAGACTATAAATAACCTGAATGTTAAGCCTGAATCCCTTAAAAATTGTTCTTCTCACTGGATTTAACATCAATTCCACAAACAATTCTTTCCAATCTAGAGAAACTGATACTTCTTAAACACATTAAGGTTTCCTTTTAATGCCCTTTTGCATGTTTCTCTCCTTGTTACTCAGCATCACAGTAAAGCTGATGCCTTTCAGGGACAAAATGACCTGTCAGAGAGTCTTTCCCCTGGAAGTTTTATTTGCTCCTGGAATGCAGTCCTTGATTTCATCTAAACCAGACCTAGGATGTATTAGTAATTTCAGTCTCAAAAGGAAATTAGTGGGATTTTCCAATGCCACTTCTTCTCAAAACAGAAACAACTTAAACCTTGCTTTTTTTATTTGCTTCCCTGAGTATGCCCAGTGGGACAGAAGAGAAGGCACCATTTACAAGGCACCCAGTTACAGAATTTAGGCTGATTTTCAGGGCAAATATTGCAACGTGCCAGAGGAAGTAGCCACATCTTTGACACAGAGATCCAGGAGCCCTTAGTTTGTATTCTGGCTTGTGAGTAACTTTTAATCAATTTGTTTTATCACCAAATAAAAGTCTTTCATCACTTGCCCCCCTCCCATGTTACTCTTCAGAGAGCAACTGTGTTGGGGAAGGACTGTCTCTGCAGCACTGATGTGGCAGGGCTCTGATCTCACTGGGCTTCCTGGTTGCTGGTGTAATACACATAAAACTCTGTGAGCAGACTGTAAGTGCCTTCATTTCAATACATGTCATTCAGAAATGTTGTAACATATTCCAATTACAAAGGTAGGGACTTAAATTCCTCATGCAATCAGACATTCAAGTGATGGTTTCAACCTCTGGAAGAGTGTGAAGCTGGTGTTTTGTTTCTCATTAACAGCAGACAGATTACATTTATTTTATAACCTGGATTTCTGCCATTCCATTACTCTGCATCTCTCTCTGGATCTGGCTCCAGAAATCTTTGTAAGTTCCAAGTACCTGATGTTACGTTTATAGATACTAACAAGATTTGGAGTATACACAGTGATAAACATCAGGTGAAAATTAAACCAAATCACATGTCCTTGGGGATTCTTTATTATGAAATATAATATTCCAGCTAAATTAACAAGATAAAGCACACTCCTTCAGTTTAGTTTCAATTGTATTTGGGATAGGAATTGTGAAAAGACTGGTTTGTTAGCATGTGGATATCAAACAAACTCAGAATTGTAATTAGCACAAAGTGAAGCAGCCTAGCTGGGAAAAGTTTTCCGGCTGCAGAGTGGTGGCTGTGTATCAATAGCATATGACTTTGGAAAGTTAGCAATCTTCCCTCCTTACTGGCCATGGAAGCAGGTTAGCAAGCGGTAACTGCACCTTGTACTGCCAGTAGCTGGTGTGTTGCACCCTGGACAGCACGTGCTCCCATTTCACAGAGCCTACGAGAAATCCCTGACTGTCAAGTACTATTAAGCAATGCTCTGTTGTTCCTGGTCATGGAAGTGGGGCTTGCTAGGAGAATGGGAACGACAACCTGTAATTAAATCTGTCCACTGTGTAATTTCATATTTTTTTCCATACGTACAGAGCAAGTTATAAACCACAGTGGAATCATACGTTAACTAATGCACGGCACCATCAAAAGCCAAGCAGCATATGATGTCAGCTCATTTTGCACCAATTTTTTTTTTTAAATCTGTCTCAATGGATATTTTTTTGTGAAGGTGGCAGAATTGTTGTGGATGCCTCATCCGTGGGTGTCTTCAAGGCCAGGCTGGATGAGGCTTTGAGCAACCTGGTCTAGTGGAAGGTGTCCCTGCCCATGGCAGGGGGGTTGGAACCAGATGATCTTTAAAGTCCTTTCTGACCCAAACCATTCTATGATTCTATGATTCTATGATTCTATGATTCTATGATTCTATGACTCTATGAATGATCAGGACATCCAAATCAAATGTGCATTTGGCTTTTTTTTAATTTTTTTTAATTTTTAAATTACCCCCTTCAACTTGCTTTTATTACTTGAGGTCATCATGTATTGTAATAAATTTTCAGAGTCCCTATCAAAACAAAAACCTTCAGTTCTGTTGACGTGAAACATTTCAAAACAGAAGGAAAAAAGTTCTTTTTCTTGGAGGACTTTCAGACATGTTCCAGTTTGGAAGAAAGTCAAACATCAAAATCCTAAAATCCTTTGCAAAACCCTACAGCCATTGTCTGCATTTGTTTTGCTGCTACTCAGGATTACACTCCCCCAGCCAGCACAGGCTCGACAACTAGAACTAGTGTCTGGGTCTAAGAGATCTGGCATTGGCTATGCCATTGATTTCCTTGGTGAGTAATACTACTCATTTGCTCTCTCTCTTTTTCATTTTCCTTATCTAGAGGAAGAGAATAAATTATACTGATCTGCTTTGCCTAATGTTTTGAGATGTGTAGAGAAGAAGGTCAAAGCATTCATCTGTTCTCAGCCTCTCCAGAGATTTTGCCACATAAATGGAATGCAGTCAAAGGGCCTCAGACAGGAGCAAGGTTTGCCAAAGGAGAGTGTCGTCTCTGGAAAAAAGAAACTGAAAGGACATAAATAATCAGACCAGACCAAGAAAGAGGTAGATGGTCCCAAGTAGAAAAGATTTCAAGTCCACAATTATTTTATAAGTTTCAGGGAGGATTTTCAAAGGCCTCCTAGGCAATATACTTACTAAATAAGGAATTAAGGTGAATATCATAGGAATAGCAAAACAGAAAAGCCAAGTATCTGAAACATCTATGCCAGGAAAACAGTGTTACAACCTCTGACCCTTTGTCTGGACTATAGGGAGAAAAATTTTGACCTAGAAAAACCCTGGGCTGCTTCTTGTCCCATGATACTAAGCTGCTAGTCTCTTCTAACACTGCATTTTATGCATGCTGTGCTAGGTAAGGGGATGCATATCAAACCTCTTGTAGGGAACATTAATTGTCCTGCATTCTTCGTTTTTCTCCCTGCCCAGATGAGATAACTAATAAGCCCAGTATCTTAAAAAATGTTAATGATAAAAATAATAATAATAGTATTGGTCGTAGCAGTTGTAATAGTAATAGTTTGAGCTCACTGAAAGCAAAATTAAATATTAATAAATTGTTTTAATTTTCATGCCATAGCAGAATAGTGGAGTCATCCACTGCAAATATGCTCCCTATACCTATGTCCAATAATAGATATTCATGAAGCACCTCCTCCCTTAGAGAAAGTGAATAGTCTGGGACCCTTCAGCAGTAGGATAAAGAGGATTTATTGTTGCTACATGTTATGCAAGAACTAGGAAGGTCCCAGCAAAATTATTAGTCATCAGGCTAAAAACAAGCCAAAAAAACACCCCCAACAATGTCAAAGTTAAATGTGAAACATTGCCACGAGATGCTGTGGAGATAAGAAATATAATTAGCCTTTAAAAAGTACAAGGATCTTCCTGAAGAGTGAGTACAGCAGGGGATTTATTAAAGACGATGGCCCAGAAGTAGGCTCTGGATCAGGAAGTCAGCAAATCTCCAGTAATTTAATTCTCTGTTTTTAAAGTAATTTTGTAATCATCCATTACTGTCTGTTACACATCAGGCTATTTACACCTTTAGTCTGATCTCATATCAGCTGTCACTCAAACTTGAAATGCGTAGCAGTTTTAAATTTTTTTTTTCTTTATTTCAATGGAAAAAAGACTTCATGAAGCACTACGATCAACAAAAGAGAAAATCAGTCTGAAAAAGACCCAGGAGTTGCTCATGACAGACACTGGCACAGTATGTTATGTCTGTGCAGTACCTATGAATAGCTTCTTTATTTTTATACTCACAGTAAGGTACAGTATGTGTCACCTCTGAAATTTAATGAACCCAGCATTCCAGGAAATGAAAGTAAGAAGGTAGACCTTAAAAATGTATCTTTAAAGGTGTCTCAGGCAATTAATCTTTTCCAGGAGGGAAATCAGCTTTCTTAGTTTTTAAGTTCACTAAAGATATATCCACAATATTTCCTACATAACGTGTTGTCTTAAATACTGACACATCAGCGCATAGTCACAGAGAGCTGATATTCAGTCTTTGGGGAGAGAAAAGTAACTCTGAGATGACTGAGGGAGAATTTTTTTTTTTTTTTTCCTGTGGGGAAGTTGTTTTCTCTGTAAGGGAAGAAGGCAGAGTTCTTCAACTGTTTGATCTCTATGATGTGGAAGGTTATGGATCTCTTTTTTTTATAATTATTTTGATGGTATTATTTTACGATGCCCCCTGCTTGGCAGAAACACTGGTCAAATTTCAGGAAGTCACTCTCTTGCCTTCCTTTTGTCCCTTCCTTGGGAATCACCTTTCATCTCTGACCTCTGGGAAGCCTTGTAGATGGTGACTGACACCCTTTGCTTTAAATTCAGGGCTCCTGAACCTATATTACTTAAATCTTAGCATCAGCTGCATGCTGACCTAGCTGCTAATGTCATCCAGTACCCAGCTACCACATCCCGGTTGTGGGCCAGCAGCCACAGTATACAGGGCTTTGCAATGGCTTTAAATGTTTTTCTTTGCTTCACTTTTCTCTTGCAGTAAAAGTAAAGTGAGAGACTATATAACCCACTAGTTGAAAATAACATGCATGTAACTACAGGCATATGGATGACAATCTGGTCCTAGTTTTGAAGAATATCTTTTTTTTGAATATTTGAACCCTGTGGAGGCCTACTAAGAAAAAGGCAGAGCTTTTGGTTGGTTGGTTTATTTTTCTGGAAGACCTTAGCCTTTATCAGGCAGATGGAATTTCATGCCAAGGTATGGCCAACTCTAATATGCTTTAGATATGCATTACTACTCATGTTATGCAGATTCACTCCAGCAAATGACATAGTTTACGCGTTTTCATTCTTACCCACACTCACCTTCAGCCCTGCCAGGACAAGCCCAGTGATAAAATAAACCAGCTTTATTAAGCAAGATTTATGGTCAGGTTGTTACCTGCAAAACTACAAACAGGTTGCAATCAATGGAATGTAACTGCAATCTTCAAGTAAATTTAATAGCTGAATATTTTTCCAGTTGCTTAGATTTTATTAGAATTGGGTTCCTAAGGTATTATTAAGAATCCATTATGAAGCCCCAGAAGTAGACTGCTTTTTGGATTATGCCCCCAGGTCTGAAACGTTTGTCTTAGCACTCAACTCTCAATTGTATCAGCTGGGCTTCTAAACTATTTTTAAGGCAAATGAGGTATTGAAGCGTAGCATAAACAGTTTTTACTTTGTTGGTCAAAACATTTTCCATATGTCTCATTTCTGTTATGAGATGGTTTTTGTTTGGTTGGTTGGTAATTCTACCTATATTTTAGGTTGAATTTTAAAAAAATCAAAGAGTACATGTAGAAGACAGTCTTCTGTTCCAATATTTATAAGATGTTCATAAAAACTTCTACGTCTTTAAAATATTTCCTGTGTTTCTTCTGTTGAAATTAGCTGTTCAGCTCTTTTGCCAAGCTGGTGTGGAGTGCATTCATGACGCTTCAACAGAGCAGGGACAGATTTAGTAACACGTGACACAGTCTATAAACTTCCTCCATCCTCCACACTAACTCTTCATTTTAGGACCTCTAGTGTTACAGGTGATTTATGCTCACCCAGTGACTGCAAGAACCTAGAGTTAAAAGGGTGGATGAGATTATCAGTGATTCATCAATTACTGAGGAATTGATTCACACAACTTGTAATTATCTACCCACTGGCTATTTAGCTGTAGCTTTCCATCATCAGATCTGCCCTTCTGATCCACATCCTCTCCTGATGAAGTCCTGGCTTCTCAGCCAACTCCAGTGTCAGACTCCAGCTGCCGTATAAGGAACAAGTCTCCTGGGTTTCAAGGCCAACACTGAATCTGCAAAAGCAGTAAACCAGTCCTTGGAAGTGCTTCCTCTGAAAGGGATATTTCCCCCCTTTCACTGCCTTTTTCATATGATATTAATTTCACAGATGAACACCACAGATGCCCACTGATGTGAATCTACGTGCTGTAGAAAAATGCCCAAATATAGAGAACAATGAATTACATTATTCTCCTTTTTTATTCCACGAAGTACAAGTGGAACAAACTGGATTTTTCTTCAGTACTTTAAAAAACTGTTTTAGAGCTTACCTAAACTTGTAGTTTGTTAAAGACCTGTCATTTCTCACTAGAAAGACAGTTTCTGTGGTTTTTTACCTCTTAAATTCAGCCAAAGAAATTGAAAAATACTCACAGAATTGTCCGTGAGTGATGACCAATTGTGAAAGACTTGTAGGTCAGAGACATCTGAGTGCATTCAGGAGCACTTCTGTGAACTAAGCTTCTCAGGATTCTCCTTGGAAACAATGACAGGTTAATGAGATATTTTTCTTAAAAAGGAATATTACAGAAGGTTGAATTTTTTTGTACACTCTTCCAAATCAAACATGGTACATTATTAGTTGAAGAGGTCCTGCATCTAGAACACTAAAAGAAATTTATCTACAACTGTTATTTTCATGGGCTGAGCACTCCCTAAGTATCCACATCATCCTGCACCAGTTGGGGTATGCTATTGCTTTGGTATAGCCTGATTGCTATCAAGGAGACAAAGTCATTACACTCACTCTTTACTCCCAGATGTTGATGTAGAGGTGATTTTGGAACTGCAGTGCAGGTGTCTCAAAGCTCCTTTCAAGGTGCTGTATTCCACAGTGGCCGTTTTGGGTCTGTCTGGACGGATGGTCTGTTAGTTGCAATCAGGAATATTGAGGCGTTTGAGTTTCACAGAGATCAATGGTATTGCCTGAAGCAAAGCCATACATGCAGTGAACTCTTAAAGAAAGCTTTCTTTGATAAAAGGTAAAAAAAGGATGAAGTAAATTATTCAAGGTCATTCTGAAGGAAGGTGATGACGATAAAGACTGTGGCTCATGGTCACAGGACCATGCTCTCTCATTAAGGTCACAGGTTTCCCAGTGCTCCCCAGTGAGGCAACTCTGCATTACATACTGCAGAGCATTCCTAGCGCAGATACTGCTATCATGGCAAAACTGTTTTGTTGTATTAGCACAGTAAACATCCTTCCATGCAGGAAAAGATAATCTATTCTTCTGTAAACACAATTGTCCTCCTATCATTAAAGTTGTTTCTTCTGGCCCACCTGCCTCTACATACAACCAAAGAAACCACTGGAAAACAATCCTACACTCAGGCACTTAAGTCTCTTCAGCTCATCAAGGAGAAAGTGGTGGGCAAGTTTGGCCTGTTAGACTCTACACAGAGAATTGTGACAACAGGGAGCTCTTTAGCTTAGCAAAAAGAGATAGAATTCTTCGGTACTTAAAAAGTGTAAATTAAAAAAACCTAATAATTTTACTAGAAATAGAGTCCAGAAAAAGTAACTTCCAATGCAATTTCCTTGGAGAAAAAACTTGTGCATACTAAGGACTTTCTTAACCAAAATATTTTAGTTATAGTATTTTACAAGGTACACTAATAATTCAGACAGTCGTTAATTCAGGGATAAACTATGAGTGCATTTAACAAAATGTCTCAGCAGGTTATTACAGTCTGGCTTTAAAATCTAGAAACTATTGGAAATTATAAATGCTTACACCAAGAGATAGTGGCCTAGAGAGAAATGGCATCAATGCATCTACTTTGGGGGCCAAGCATATGCATCAGAACACTTAAATGGTGCCTTATTAAAAATCCAGGGGGAAGAACTTAAACCTGTTTCTAGCCCCTGACTAAAGCAAACATCAGTTTCACTGTAAACATACCCAAAACTGCGTGGGCATTTTGCTGCCTGCACTGTGGCTATGAAGATATGCTCAGCCAAGACACCTGCAAGATGAAGTGGCTCCCTGAGATGAGCATCTGACCATGCCATGCCATACCTGCATTTGCATGAAATCTTTTAGCTGGTCTGAGCAGGCAGCTGTCTCCTCTGATATGCATCCTGTCTTGACCAAGAACAAATAATATTCTTGGCCAAACATCGGTGATTTTGCTCTTATCGCTGCTCCTACTTGGGTACCAGGAGGCTCTGCACCTGCTCCTCAAACCAGAATTCAATAGCATCACTTCTGATCCTCTGCTCTCTCTTTCTCTGTACTGTGTATTGGCCAAACATTGATCTACCCAGTGCAGCTCATCTCTTTTCTGCCCAGAGCTCTTTATAACTCTTGCATCTGTACAAGATAGATTGTACAAGATATATCTATCTGACAGATAGATTCCACAGAATTTGAGACTCCTCTTAAGAATTCTCTTAAGTTGTCAGTATTCTTACGAAGAGGGTGGTCACAGGGAGTTCCACTTCCTTCATCTGCCCAGTGCTGGTATGAGTTGGGACAGAGTTAATTTTCACAGTAGCTGGTATGAGGCTTTGTTTTGGATTTGTGTTGAGAAGTGTATTGATAAAACTAGTGAGTTTTGTTGTTGTTGAGGAGTGATCGTACCAAATCAAGGCCATGTTTGCTTCTGATGCTGTGCCTGTGTTCCCAGCTTCTTTGCTATAAGAAGCTGGGAGGGGATACAGTCAGGATGGCTGGCCCAGACTGGCCAAAGGGGTATTTCATTCCATAAAACCTCAGGCTCAGTATATATGTTGGGGTCTGGGCCAGGGGTGGGGTCTCCTCTCTCTCTAGCTCTGGCTCTCAGTCAGTCAACTGCTGGTGAGCTGTTGCATCATTTGTTTTCTTTTCCATTATTTTCATTACATATTACTACTAATATTGTTAGTATTATTGGTATCACTCTTTACTTAATTTCTTTTCAATTATTAATTTGTTCTTATCTCAGCCCTCAGGTTTCCTTGTCTTTTCCTCTAATTCTCCTCTGCCACTGGAAGAGGGAGGGAGGTGAGCGAACAGCTGCACAGTACTTAGCTGCCGACTGGGATTAAGCCACGACATGCCTGTATACCTTGGTGTGGGTGACTGGCACTCCTGTGAAACCCCAGTGCTCTCAGGAAGAAAATTAACTTTGAATTCAAAGTTCACACTGATAATAAATAAAATCTAATTAAACTTATTGTAAATACCATTTTATATTAATATATATGCTTTAATGAATACCTTATACATATTATATAAATAATTGTACTGCACTGCACTATGCTGCAATATACTTATAGATCCATTGCAGCTGCAGCAGGAAGTCTTCTGATTTGTGGGGGACAAAGACATTGGAGTTGAATAAATTATAGATTAAAAGGGAAGTAACAAATGGACTGCAATGGCTGAGAGAGCATGGGAATTTGAATTTTTATAAGGATTTATTATGTTTACTGTATCTGCATTAGTAAAAACTGCAACTGTCTGTGCAAAACTTTTTTTCAGCTGACATAGCACACAACCCTTATTTTTCTCTTTTTGGTAAAGAAAGGAGAGGCTTTTTATGAATTAGTGTGCTGCAATGCTAAGTTTTATATTATCTATAAACTTAGGTAGTAAAAAAAGTCACATCATTTTAACCTTGGAATGCAATAGGGAATGTGGTGGATGTGTAAAAATTTAATGCCCTCCGGTGTCTGGTTAAGTGGTCAGGGCTGATGAGTGGGAGTTTGCCTCTGTCTCGTAATAGTATATTTTCATTGCTTTTTCTTCCAAAGGGATGTCTGAAGTTTGGGTTGTATATCCAAAGCAACAAGGCCACACAACTACTCTGGTGGTGGTAAGAAGAGCAGATCCTGACTGAAGCTTTTTTGGCAACACTGAAGGTCATCTAAATGCTGAGCACTTCCCACAAGAGTTCTTTCATTGTGCTGTGCATCTTGAAACCAAGTTGTTTCATCTAGGTGAAAAGGATCATTGCACAGGAGGTAGCAGGGCTCATTGAAAGAGCTTTAAACTAGTTTTGAAGGGGGAAAGAGAAGGAGAGAAGCATGGGGTGGCACACAAACGTTTGAGGGATGGCGAGCTAGCAAGGCCCTTCGTTCTGCTGTCTCAGTGGAGGTAGGAGATGGAGATACATGTGGCAGCAAAGATGCTAATGTGGTTGATGTGGTAGAAACCATGAAAGTGCCTGATAATGGTCACATAGGAATTAGAGTTTCTCCCACCAAAAAAGTGGTGGGATCAAGAGCCCAGCTGAAGTGCACCTACACCAATGCACACAGAATGAGCAACAAATAGGAGGAGCTGGAAACGATTGCACAGCAGGAAAACTATGATACACCTGGCATCACAGAAACATGGTGGGATGACTTGCTTGGCTGGAGTGCTGCAATGGATGGCTATAAACTCTTCAGAAGGGATAAGCGAGTAAAGTGAGGCAGTGGGGTAGCCCTGTAGGTTAGGGAGGGTTTTAATTGTCTAAAGATTGATGATGGTGACGATAGGGTTGAGTGTTTGTGGGTAAGAATCAGGAGGAAAGCCAACAAGGCAGATATCATGGTGGGAGTCTGTTGTAGACCACCCAACCAAGATGAAGAAGCAGACAAAATATTCTATAAGCAGCTGGAAGAAGTCTCACAATTGCTAGCCCTTGTCATTGTGTGGGACTTCAACCTATCAGATGTCTGCTGGAAATACAATACAGCAGAGAGGAAACAGTCTAGGATGTTCAGGAAGATATCTTCCTGACACAGATGGGAAGGGAGAAAACTAGTGAAGGTGCCCACTGAATCTTTTATTTGTGAACACAGGAGGACTTGCAGGATGTGATGTTTGCAGGCCATCTTGGCCAAAGTGATCACAAAACAATAGTTTTTGATTTTGGAAGTAAGAAGGGGGGGCAGCAGAACTGCTTGGAATTCCGGAGAGCTGACTTTGTCCTGTTTAGTAGACTGGTAGATAGAGTCCCTTGGGAGGCAGTCCTGAAGGGCAAAGGAGTCCAGGAAGGCTGGGCATTCTTCAGGAAGGAAATCTTAAATGTGCAGGAGCAGGCCATCCCCATGTGCTAGAAGACAAGCCAGCAGAGGAGACTGACCTGGCTGAACAGAGAGATTTGGCTGGAATGCAGGAAAAAAAGGAGAATTTATGACCTTTGGAAGAAGGGGCAAGCCACTCAGGAGGACAAGGATGCAAGGCGAAAATTCGAAGGGCCAAAGTCCATATAGAACTTAATCTGGCTACTGCCATAAAAGACAATAGAAAATATTTATATAAATCCATTAGTAACAAGAGGAGGGCTAAGGAGAATCTTCATTGTTTATTGGATATTGGGGGAAACATAGTGGCGAGGGATAAGGAAAAGACTGAGGTACTTAATGACTTCTTTGCTCCAGTATTTAATAGTAAGATGAGTTGTTTTCTTGGTACTCAGTCCTCTGAGCTGGAAAACAGGGATTGGAAACAGAACGAACCCCCTGTCATCCAAGGGGAAATGGTTAGCATCCTGCTACACCACTTAGACATCCACAAGTCTGTGGGATCGGATACCCAAGGGTACTGAGGGAGATTGTGGCAGTGCTCACCAAGCCACTTTCCCCCATCTATCAGTGGTCCCAGCTAACCAGGGAGGTCCCTGTTGACTGGAGTTTGGAAAATGTGATGCCCATCTACAAGAAGTGCCAGAGGGAGGATTTGAGGAACTATAGGCCTGTCAGCCTGACTTTGGTACATGGAAGGTTATGGAGCAGATCATCTTGAGTGCCATCACATGGCACGTACAGGACAACCAGGTGATCAGGCCCAGTCAGCATGGGTTTATGAAAGTCAGGTCCTGCTTGACCAACCTGATGTCCTGCTATGACAAGATGACCCAGATAGTCAATGAGGAAAAGGCTGTAGATGTTGTCTACCTAGATTTACTAAAGTCTTTGACACTGCTTCCCAAAGCATTCTCCTGGAAAACAAGATGCTCATGGTTTGGACAGGCATATTCTTTGCTGGGTGAAAAAATGCCAGAGTGGCCAGGCCCAAAGAGTTGTGGTGAATGATCACAACTGGTATTCCCCAGGGTTCAGTACTGGGGCCATTCCTCATTAATATCTTTATCAGTACTTTGGGCCCCTCACTACAAGAAAGACACTGAGATGCTGGAGCCTGTCCAGAGAAGGGAATGGAGCTGGGGAAGGGTCTGGAGCATAGGTCCTGAGAGGAGTGGCTGAGGGAGCTGGGGATGCTCAGCCTGGAGAAGAGGGGGCTCAGGGGAGACCTTATTGCTCTCTACAACTACCTGAAAGGAGGGTGCAGAGAGGTGAGGGTTGGTCTCTTCTCCCAAGTGACAACTGATGGGACAAGAAGAAATGGCCTCAAATTGTGCCAGGGGAGGTTTATTTTGTATATTAGGAAAAATTTTTTCACCAAAAGGCCTGTCAGGCATTGGAATGGTCTGCCCAGTGGTTGAGTCACCATCTCTGGGGGTATTTAAAAGATGTGTGAATGTGGTGTTTAGGGACATGGTTTAGTGGTGGTATTAGCAGTGTTAGGTTAACAATTGGATTTGATGATATTTTCCAAGACAAGCCATTCTATGTTGATTCCATGATCAAAAAAAGCATGTCTTTCCACCTGGTAGTTGGCATATGCTGCATTTCTCCCTCATATCCAATGATCTAGAGTTGGTCAAGTGCATACGGTTCCTGTCTAACTAAAGTTGGTGTCATAAGTTGCAGTTGTATGATAAGGTTGTAAGATAATAATGTCCTTGCTATACAACGAGTTACGGGTTTTAGAGTACTTCATTTCACTGCTTCATTCTGGAAAAACAAAGGATGAATAATTCATCATTAAAAGAAAACTATAGCTATGTTAAAATACCTTTTAATGCAAACTCCCACTTCAGTCAGTCACAGTTTTGGATGAAAACCTGAACTGGTCTGAATGTACCCCAAAATTTCTGCTTTTTTTTGTCTTCTTGTCTTAGATCAAAGCTAATATGCAAAGCAAACACAGGCTCCCTGTTTGAGTAGAGTAAACAAGACAGTTTCATAAGCATGGGTTTTGAAGTCATGCAGATGTTTTACTCTTTTAAGCTGTTTTGCTAGTATGTGAAGCCAAGTCACATGTAGCTGTGCTGGTTGTTTTGGATACCCAGCTATTCACCATTTTCCTCTAGTTCCTCCCTGTGCTTGTATAAAATATTGCCTTGTCTTCTCTCTGACCATAACAATCCTGACAACAGAAAATGATGCAGTAAAAGTCCACACTCTACGTGTTTGTGCGTGCCTGTGTGTAGTGCTTGCAAATCCTATGGGATAAGAGCTGCCATAGAAATGTAAATATGTCACAGTCGTCTTTGAACTGATGAACCTTTGCTGCTGTCTTTTTTGACAGGATAAGCAGTAGGAATAGCAATTTCCAGAATGAAATGGCATGATAAATCCTGCTCCTTGCTAATTTTTCAGTATCTAGCCTATCTTCACACATTTGAGGACTTATTGTTGAATTCTGTCTTCAAAGTGAAAAGCAAATAAAAGGCGAAGTGTAGGCTAGAATAAACTTTCAAAAGCAGCTCTAGACTTGTGGCTTTGATTTGTAGTTTCAGAAATGAAGTATGTACCTCTGAGTGTAACTCTTGCTGAAAGGCAAGAAAATTGGGCCACTTTTTATTTCTTAGACCTATCATGTTTTCCTAGCTTTTTTTTCCTGGTGGCTGTTTACCATAGGCAAAAAGTATATCGTCCACAAAAAAGTTCTGCCGATTTCTTTGGAACTTCATGCCCTCACAAACTTACCCTCAAATACTGTGTTTTGTCAGTGTCTGGGCTCACATTTTCAACCCAATGCTTTACGTAAGACAAATAAGCCAGGTCTTGCTTATCTGTGAAATTTCACAGAATTTATTCAAATAGTAAATAAATTCTTAAGTCTAACAGCTCTGTACACAAAGAATTTCTATTACCATGATCCCTTCTTTTACTAAGAAAGAGAGACGAGGTAGTAGTTCATCTGATTTACTGATTTTTACTGATTCTGTTTAAGTTTTTTTTTACTGATTCTGTTTGAGTTAATCTGTTTCTGATTCTTTCAAGTTTACTGATTCTTGTTTTTAAACTTCCATTTTTACACACATAAACAGCAATTACATTATAATTGTATGAACTTGAAGCATAAGTTACTTGGATTTTTGGACATCATCAAGCCTCACAGTTGTCAGTGTAACATTAAAGTCACTAGAAAGAACTGGTGCTGCTTAAACCTACACTAGCAATTTTAGCGTTTGCAAGTTTGGAGGTCTTGTTAAGGTCAAGTTAAAAAGGAAGGTGCCTTTAATCTGCTCAGTAGTAGGTCAAATTGTCATATAAAGCTGGTGCTGTTCTTTTTCATTTTGTGAGCTGGTTCACTATATTTCTTCCTGACTCCTTTCCTCTTGGCCCATGGCTTACTGGACTTGAACCAGTGATTCCCACTGGTTGAGAACAAAAAGTTCCCTATACTCATCAGTGGTGTGGAAATTTGCCATCTCCATTCTGTGCCACTAGCTTGGGAAGCTGGTTTGATGACACAAGCTATTCACAGCATAATCCATCTAGTTGTCTTTCCCCAAAGGGAAAAATCACTTTTATTAGAGGCCAAAAACAATAGATGCCACTGGGATCACAGAACCTTTTTTTTTTTTTTTTTAACTAAACTAACGGTGCCAAGAGTTAAAGTGTTTCTCAGGCAAGTGTTTGTCACTATGGTTATGCATGGAATCCAAAATCCATTTTGAGCTTCTGACCCTTTCATTCAAACTTTGGATTTTAATAAAAAGAATCCTGAGTGCTTAGGAGGGACTGTGACTCCTATCAAAGAACACATGTTATTGCATACTACAATTAATATCTAATAAATCAAGGAAACCATTGCTGAAAGCAGAGGGGTTAACTCAATAGTCATTGCATTGTCTAAGAGATTGAACTATGCTGTGGAGCAGGTGCTATATTCCCTTTTAAAATGTAAAATTCTGATGTTGACATTAGAATGCACAGAATGGTCCCGTCCCTCTGCTGCCAGGCAGTAGGAGTGTGCAACTTAAAGAAGGGTACACAAATAGACCAAATCCATAATAACACCTACCCAGGCCTGTGTCCCAAATTTCATATTTTCTGCAACTTAGACATTCAGCTGTCTGAACATTATTGTCCCTCACCTTTCCATTTGTGTCCATCTGTCTTATTTTTGGTGTCCCAGCTGGGTGACAATGGCTTTCTCTCTGTTTCTGTCAGTTTCCTTTAGAAAAAAGATAAGGCAAGAGGATTATTTTCTTTTAAATCCTTATGTGAACTTTCTTGCCATCCGGGCTTGTATGAGTTCTTTTCAATTCATGTATTCTTGGAAGCCATGTACAGAATCCATTTCACCATAATGCTGATGTCTACATCTGAGCCAGTCAGTGGCCAACACCTTCATGAAGCAATTCAATTAATCTGTTAGTTTTAGACATCAACTTTAGGATAAGATTACTCACGTCCTGTTATGCTTATTTCCCTTTTTTGTTCTGAAGGGAAACCAAGATTTATAGAAAGTAGATGTATATACATGTATATATATATCAGTAATTATATAGATATATGGAAAATCAGAGATAAAATGTAGGCCTCTGTGTTGGAGAGAAGAATCCTGCACAATGAACATAGCAAAGCAAAATGTTTTTTGAGTTCAGGATGATATGACAGAACATGCTTTCTGAACAGTTTGTATTCTTTGTGGGTTGTTTGGTTGTTTTATTTTTTTCTTTCTTTCTTCCTTTTCTTTTTCTTTTTTCCCTGCATCTAAAAGAGAATCTTACTTTTCCACAAAAATTTTCACATTTTTTAATAGTCAAAATAAAAATATTTTAACCAGAAATTTAAAAAAAAAAGCAAACTGAAATATCATGTGACATGTTTCATCAGAAAAATTGTTTGATTCCCTGTATTTCTGTTTCCTACTACAGATCTGTACAGACTGTAGCCTTTATGTGGCATTGCAGTTCTCTCTCAAGGGTAGAATAGAAGACAACATTGAAGTCTTCTCTGAACTCATAATCAAAACTCATCTCAAAGAATTTGTTCCCTAAGCATTTTGTTCATGGTAACCTAAACTGCTGAAACAAGTTCTAACAGCTAATTGCAGAATTTCCAGTTGGTGAACAACATGTAAAGTAGCTTCAAGCCCTACATGGTGATCTTTGCATTCCTACTGCTCTCAGACATCCTACAGCCCTTGAACAGAAAGATCAGTTCTATTTTTACTTTATTTTGGTTTCACAGGGTACCTCTGGATTCTTGTATGGCAAACACTGAGCTGGAATGTAAGATTTGATTTCTCCACTGTATTGCCTAGTCCATATTCCATTTATAATTTATTTTTCCCCATTTGTTTCCTGTCTAATGTAAAGTTCTTAATTTTTAAGCACCTTGAACATCATCAGAGTTTCTTGGCCAGTTTATCTCTTTTCTTTGAGTTTTCTTCATTATTTCCACTGTCCAATTCATGACATAATTCCAAATAAGTTTATACTCCTGACCTGTAACAGCAGTGGAAGACATCTGTATTACTTTTTGGTTTACTGTTTCTTTACTGTTGCTGTACATGAAGAAGAGAGCTTCATTGGTCTTAGTGAAGACTCCTGTTCTTTTAAATATGGTAGGGGGTCATTCAAAATACAACCTGGAAGGTTAGTGAAGACACTATCACCATCTGCATGGCAGTAAGGTCTTACTTAAAGAGCAGCTGTTGAGTGTATATCAGTTCTATTTGTGGTAACCCTAAAAAGGAAACAATCTTGATGTGCCTAGGGCATAGATATTTAATACTTTTTATCTTAACAGTTAAAAGTATTTTTAATTAAAAACTGCAGACATTTTTCCTTTTTCCTCCTTGTAGAAACCTGTAGAGGGCAGGAGTTACAATAATGCAGTGTAAAAACCTTATCTTTGACATTTTTATAGCAGCAACATATATTGCTTTCTAATCGCAACACAATATTTTTAGAGCAACTTAATTTTTTTTTCATTTGGAATATCCCCCAGAGAAATATAATTTTAAATAACAAGTTGCAGTTATAGTTGAAGAAATGTTTAGCTGTTCCATAGATCTGTTATTATTAAAAGGACAAGACTGCCTTTTCTAAACTAGTATGCAGTCATCTGCAGATCTTGCCTAAGCAGCAGTCAAAATGATTTTATAGATGGTACCATATTTTAATTTTTAAAGAGGTTTCAAACTGCTGCCATAACTTTTTCATATTTATACCAGCAGGCAATTTGACAACTGAGAAAGAGTTTATTAAATTCTTTACGTGTTTAACAAAACAAAAAACAGTAGAAAATAACAGCAAAAACTCCAGCTCTTTCACTGCCAGATGCTAACAGATTATTTTTCTTCCAAGAAATGCTTATGGAATTATGTCAAAATCATAAAGAAATGGGATTATGTGCAAACCCCTGTTTATATATGTTAAGAGATTTGTGTTACAATATGAAGACACTTTAAACTCTAAAATCATAAGGAATAATCAGGGATCTATTTTTCCCACACTCTGTTCCTGTCTCATTGATGGGAAAGCCAACTGTAGATCAAATTAGCTTTGTATAATTTTTTGACAGATAGAGTATATTTTTGGAACTCTACTACCAGGTAATATCTGAATTTTGAAGAATCCCTATGCCTTCTGCTGGCAGCAGGTGTTTCACAAAACAGCTTGTGAACATATTTTTGGGCTGCTTTGCAATGCGACTCAAGTGGCTTCAGGCTACAAACCAGTGGGTGAAATACTCTTCCTTTTTATTATTCCTTCTTTTGCTGTAATGCAGCATAACTTCACCAAATGAGGTCTTTATATCTGTATTGACCTTGACATAGCTCATATAGGAAGCTGGTTATTCAAACACAATAAAGATCTATGTATCTTATTGCTTCATAATTTTTCTTTTCTATATTGCTTTCCATGTCGAAGTAACCAACTTGCTCAGTATTTTTCTGGGCATTCTAAAGTCACTCCCCCTCTCCCTACCACTGTTTCTCTCTCTTTTCTCTCCCCTTTGATTTTGAATTATTATCTAGAATACAAATGTCTACTCTACTGCTGAAATGCATTATTAAAACAAAAAAAAGGCATCTGTTCTGATCACATTCCTATTCATGGGGCTGTGATTGACTTGAAACTTTCCCCAGAGTAAAAGATGACTTGATTTCTGGATTCAAACCCTGTTGCCTGTGATAGAAATACTTGTAAAAGAATCACAGTATTTAAATCCTGCTATTTCTACAAATGCTTTATTTATAACGTGAGGTTCATTCCTTATTCTAAGCTAGAAGAGTGGTATATAATTTTGTTTCGAATGTAGGCACCAAGAATTAGGTCAACAGTGCTGCACCGTAAGACACAGCATCAACCATGAAGTAGTAGCATAGAGAGATATGCATAAGTTGTTTAATTATCATGCAACCTCTGCAGTCTAATTTATTAGACTAATTTATTAGAGAGTCCCGAGGAGGCCACGAAGATGCTCAGAGGGCTGGAGCACCTCTGCTATGGGGACAGGCTGAGAGACTTGGGCTTGTTCAGCCTGGAGAAGAGAAGGCTCCGGGGAGACCTTATTGCAGCCTTCCAGTACCTGAAGGGGCTACAAGGAAGCTGGGAAGGGACTTTTTACAAGGGCCTGTAGTGACAGGACAAGGGGGAACAGGTTTAAATTGAAAGTGGGAAGGTTTAGATTAGATATCAGGAAGAAGTTCTTCCCGGAGAGGGTGGTGAAGCACTGGAACAGGATGCCCAGAGAAGCTGTGGATGGCCCATCCCTGGAAGTGTTCAAGGCGAGGCTGGATGAGGCTTTGAGCAACCTGGTCTAGTGGAAGGAGTCCCTGCCCATGGCAGGGGGGTTGGAACTAGATGGTCTTTAAGGTCCCCTCCAACCCAAACCATTCTGTGATTCTATGATTATTACTGTTGGTTGTTGTTGTCTTATAGCATATCCAAGTGTATTCCAAAATGCCAAAAATGGAATTAGGAGTTCTCATAATAGATGCTGTAAAGATATGTAATAAATGTTTATCTAATCTTCAAAACCTCCAGAGGGCAATCCATACCATGTATTGTAAACACATATCTATTAAAAAACTGATTTTTGTTGCACTCTGTAGATGTCTGATCTTCTCTGTCAACTTTGCAGAGAAGCCCCTTTGACTAGGTTGCTAACACTTCTGTAGTTAAAATTACATGAGATGAGTCCCACCTGAAATCAATGCAGATAAATGGACCATATTTAAATAAAAATATTATGTGCCCAATTAAGCTGTAAAGTCTATTATGGAGTTTACTATCAAAACAGTGTTGAATAATTCAAATCATCTATTGTCCCTATGGACGAAAGAGAAATGCCTTAATGGGAAAGTGTATGGCAGATGCCTATTGCGGGACATCTGACTAGGGTACAATGTTAAGTATGTTCTCTTCAGTGTTACATAGAAGTCCCAAAACACTGCAGTAATCTAAAGATCTTGGGATGCTAAACGAAGGTTTCAGTCACACTACATTTTCAGGTTGGAACAAGGTAGTCACAAAGTTTAAATCTGTCCTTGTGTCTTCCTTAGTCTCACATCATAGACAATGGAACGAAATAGGTTCCTCAAGAGGCTGCCACTGGGCAGCTGAATTAGATGCCTGCTCTAAATTGTCTTCATTAACTGCAGCAGGGGCTTGCAGTTGCACTTGGCTAACTTTAACCTTTTGAACACCTGTTGTGCCATCATAGAGTGTCAGGCACACAGAAATCTGTGTTTTCCTCTATGCTGATAATGAAGGTGTTGACAGTTCCCCTATCTCTTAACTCCTCTTTCATGAGAAGTCTGCATCTTGTTGTGCCTGCTCTACTTGCTTAGCGCATGGGGCTTCACAGCTGAAATGCCCTGGGTCTAGAAGGCGTTGATGATAGTACATTTTCAGGTTAATGATGATGTTGATCTCAGTCCATAGAGCTTTTTGGAAAATCTAAATTCTGCCCAAAGTCTTCAATAAGCAAATAAAACCCATTTTGCTCATGCTTTGGCTTCAGGAGATATACAGGGATGAGACTGACAATGACAATAAATGTGTCCCATTTGCAAACAGCTATGGGAGGAGAGGTTTGAGTTGAAGATGCAGCTTCCAACATTATTCATAGGCCATTTGGAGTTCAATGAATGACATCTATGAAGAAATGGTGAAGAATTTTTCTTTTGGAAATATATCTACTGTATGAAAGCAAATCTAAACCACAGATATTTTTTTTTCTCTATTCAGTTCAGCTGGAAGGAAATTTCTACTCTGTGTCATCTCTGATTTCCCTGCACTTCGGTCAGTGTTCAGGTTCCAGGTTCTTTGGGTAGTATCAAGCTATGTAGTCTAATTGAAAGATAAATGTCCCTGTCTCAATTTTTATCAGTTTAAAGTGCTGCTCTTTACAGTTTAGAAATAACTTTTAACATCTAAGCACCCACATGTTGGAAGTTTTTACAGATTTACAAACTATAGTTAGAAATCTTGCTGAAATTGCTTTTCTCAGTGAACTCGAGTCTTTCCTGTCCAGGGCTTAGTGGTAGCTACAACCTTAATGAAGAGCACTACTCAGGGGTGTTGATCACTTCTAAGCACTTTTGCCTAATACATTTTTTCCCCTTCAGCCCATACAAAGTCTACCAGCATTGCTTAAGGAAGAAGAGAAGACCTTGCTTTGATCTGTACCTTTCTATAAAAGAAGAGTCTTGTAGCACAATGAGGAATTGATGGGGATTTGGCTATGCATCTTGTAGCTCCGCAGCATCCCTGTTAGCTGAAGAAGAGGGAGGGGTGGTCTGCTCCAGAGGAGCTGCTGGCTGAACTATTACTATCTACCAGTTTGCACTCAAATCTAAGCTTCAAGCACCATTTCTAAATATTGCTTATTAACCCAGCAAGACTGACAGCTCAGAGTAAACCATTAGTAGTAAACATAAATTCTTTTGGGGATACTATGCTAAAGGTACTTAAAGCCAAACAGCTAAGTGGTCAAAACCAAAACCGGGGACAAAGTTATATTTACATATGAAATTTAACTGAGTGCTTATGTAAATGTTCATTATAAAGCAATCATTAGTGACTTTTTCACCTACTCTTTCACAAAAAGACAATAGTCTATCAAGCTACTTTTACTAGAACTTTTGCTACCTGTACGTAGCATCTTGAAATTGTGCAGTTTCTCTACCTTACTGACAAGTTAATTTGACAGAATCAGATGCTTCCATAAATAACAATTGTAACTAGGTTACCACTCTGTAGTCCATTTATCCTCTTTAGCAGAGCAATCCAATAAGTCAGAAGGACTCAAGAATTTCCTTAATCTTTCTAAACATGCACAGTTATTGATTTTTTTTAATGGGGAGGAATTGAAAGAAGAAAATTAAGGAACTGAGTGATGGAAACTATCTCGTTTAGAACATAAGAAAACTACAAGAATCCTAATTTAGTTCTGATTACTTTGCAGCTTCATAAATATCTTTTTAGTAATTTCAGGAGATGATAATAGAAACTGTAGTTCAAACTTTGAAGTTTCCCTTTGTGTTTAGTGGCTTTTGCATTAGGTCCAGAGCACACATACAGCTATTGTAGTGAAAGTTTATTAGTCTCGTGAGTGTTGCTCACATAACCTTTTCTGCAATAATATTCTGCCATTTTGCAGCTTAAGTTTAAGGAATTTTAGGAGAATGTTCTCCTCTGACACTCAAGAAAACCAAACTTCTGAAACAGAGAATAAGAATTAATTAAATGAAATGGGGAGAAACATTAACATTTTTGTCAAAACCAAAATGAATCAAGATTGTAATGTCCATGCATTTCTTACTGTAATGTTGGAATCCACCTCACCTGAAATTAGAAATCTAAATCTACTTATCTGGATGGCTCCTTATATAATAATGTGATCATTGGGAAAACAGAAGCACGGTTAGTGTACAGTCTGTCTGAACTGTTTTATACTGACATGTTAGGAGAAGATGAACCATGCCCTCAACGCAGCTATTTCTCTTCACTGACTTATTAAGAAAGTCTACTACAGATACTGCAGATGGAGATATCTACATCCTATCAAGTGATTCCTTTTCTGAGTGTCATTCTTGATTCTATCCAACATACAATATTATTTCAGAAGAATAGGATCAAATATTTTGAAACTAAATAGAATTAACATACTGCGCAATATCCCCCTCCAAGAATATAATTCTTAGAAGATTTTAAAATCCATATCCAAGGTTTTTGATAAAATTAATATTCTTTTTCTTTTTTTTTAGGTGTTTGCAAACTTATTAAGTTTCTTGTTTCAGAAGTAGGGAAGTTGAATTATTATGTAGAATAAAAAATATCTATTGCAGTACTGCAAAGACTTTTATTCTCTTCCATATTCACTGGCAATGATGTTGCTGATAGCTATTCTAATGCAAAACTAAAATTGTAAGAAGGAGGGACAACAGAAGGATGGCCTCTTGTGCTCTGACAAGATCAGAACCCACCACCAAGAATGGAGTTAATGGTCCAGGAAAAAGCATTGCCTCTGCTTTGGGCAGGCCGCTTTTTCCATTTGTGTGATTACAGTGCTAGTACTCCAGATATTTATAGAATCATAGAATC